>NW_015386365.1:131318-172559 GCF_001527695.2 Protobothrops mucrosquamatus | reverse complement strand
AGAAAGAAAGAAAGAAAGAAAGAAAGAAAGAAAGAAAGAAAGAAAGAAAGAAAGAAAGATCAAAATTTATAAAAAATCAAAACAAGGCTGATTTCTACATGATTATTCATTTTCAATTTTCAGCAAGTCATTGCACTGAATTTTGATTAACAAATTTTATTCACTATCCAATTTTAGAGTCAAACTGCTGAAGGATTCAAGTATCAGCACAATAGTTGTCAGGAGCTACATGTGGGCAGCAGTCCTGGCCTTTGTCTCTCCCTCTGTTGCTTTTCTTCCTCTGCAATTTTTCACCCCAGGTTCTAAAACATAGTTGGGGGAAAAGCAGATGGTATGGAGTGATACCAGTTAAAATAATTTCCATTCTAAAAGCATTAGATCTTCATCCAGCTATTTAGTTGCATCCCTGAGTCTAACAGTGTAATGCTGAAAAAATGCCTGTTCTCCATTTTGGTTGTGTGCCCTTAGCAATAGCAATAGCACTTAGACTTATACACCACTTCATAGTACTTTAACAGTCTAAGCGGTTTACATAGTCAGCATATCATCCCCAACAATCTGGGTCCTCATTTTACCAACCTCGGAAGGATGGAAGACTGAATCAATCTTGAGCCAGTGAGAATCAAACTGCTGGCAGTTGGCAGAATTTGCCTGCAATACTGCATTCTAATACTGCAGAATTTGCCTGCAATACTGCATTCCACCACGGCTCTTATCTTATCTTTGTGGCCAGCCTGAATTAAAAGTACAGAATGAGGAATGCAGCCCTAGCTTTCTGAGAATATTATGATGTAGAAAATAAACTTGGCCTCTTTTCTCAAGCTATCCAGATTGCTTCTTCTTTGCTGGGGCACTCATATGTTTCACAAACTATTCAGTCATGGAATATAGCTTCTGGAATCATGTATATTCAGAGGAAAAATGAAATTATCCAATTCAATTTATTAAATTCCATGACATCCTCCCCTACCCTGATATTCCCAGAATTCCAAGTTCATCCAAGCTAAAAAGTGCCATGTTTGGATCTTCAGTATGCAGTCCCCAGTCAGGACAACTTTTTGGGGAAGCAGCACCCAGAAAAATGCAAATTGTTCCAGCCACTATAAAGCAGAACTCCTGGAGTGGTTCTGATATCATTACCACCAATATATGGCAATGCTTGTTGATAAGATTGGGAGTTCTTGCCAAAATTCCTGAGTGGGAAAGTGAATCTGTCTGTCCTTAGAATAGTTCTTCAGCCATCAGACAATCTTGCTATTCCTGGAACTGACTCAACCTGCCTAATGGGAGGATCAAGCTACATTTCACAACCTTAATTAAGTTTGAGTCAGATTCAAACACTCTCACAACATAAATACAAAATGGCATTTATGAAGTATTTTATGGCACTTTATATCTCATCAGCACATAAGGTTTGATGTGTTACTTTATATGGCAGAGATTTTGTTTCATACAGGATATATATCATTTTTGTGATATTAATTCTGACACTTGCTAAGGAATTCAACTAATAAATAAGAACACAGTCTCTTTTGGTATGAGCCGATAACATTTTCCCCTCCTTTGGCACATTCAATTTGGGCTGCCATCAATCCACTTTGAAACAGGAGTGTTTAACTGGCGCTCAGACCTCTAATAACTTTGAATAACACCTCAGCCTAGTTTACATTACCTAGAAGAGATGTTCTGTTGAGATAACAAAAATTGTGCCGTTGCAGAAGATCACGAGTTTTCTGATTTAGTAGTTTTGCTTGCAAATGAAGCCATTTTCATTTCACTTTACTCTGCTATATATTCCCTAGCATTTGATAATTAAAGGTGTTATGTACTGAATGCTTACGGTCCACTTTCAGGCTTCATTCACCCAATGCAAGAATGAAGAATGTGCTTAAAATTGCACTCACAGGTCTCATGTTTAATGCTTTAAGTAGCTCACATGGGTGGCTGGCACTTTTAGTTTTAAAATACTTCATTAATTTTAATGTGTGCGCAGTTAGAGTTTTACTTGATTTACAATTTCTTTCTTTTCCCCTGCCTTAGGCCCCTTTATCACCACAATGTTTTTGGCAATGGATTTAGTCAAGCAGTCTGCTGGAATCTATTGTTTACATTCAGCGTTGATTTTAAAGAATCCACAAAGGCAACAGAATTATTCCTGCTCCCACCTCAAGCAATTATTTCTGTGTCTGGGTAAAAGGACAGAACACACACATCTGGAGTGCAAAATCCATATGACCATAAGGTGGTGGCCAGGAGCTAAGACATTTCTTGTATCTCTTTCACGATATCCAGCACTCATCCAGGTATTTGCAATCCTGGTATGCCTAGCTAAAAGAAGTAGAAAAGTAATTGGTTAGCATAACACAATGCTTATAGAAATGTATCATATGCTGTAATTCTGTTTTTCAGATTTGAATTTCATACTTCACAGGAAACTGGGAGAACAGTACATGTTTGTGTTTACTCCTATTCACATTTAAGTATTTTCTGAATAGCTTTCCCCCCCTCAAAGTTTGGCGGAATAGAGAATGGTTGTTTTAGTTGTAGTCTGGAAATTCAGATTAATAAATTGTGAAGATTCATAGGTATTAAGAAAGGTCAAATCACAAGAAATACACTTTTTTTCTTTTAGAAAACATGCCTTGATAACTTTCAGTGGGTTTATATACCTCAATTGTCATTTAATATGTGGGCTGTTTTACAAGCTTGACCAACTACAAACCTTCTTGCCAAGCCCAACAAATCTGTGGGAAAAACACCAATGAGTTCACATATTTTGGCTGCTTGGACTTATTAAACAGCCTCTTTATAGAAAGTTTTTGTTTTTCAAGCTACATCCCGCCCTTGCCCCCAAATCTGATTTTCTTGGACTGAGAAATTAAGTATGGGTGGGCTTGGTAACTCTTGAAGTCTGGAATTCTTTTTCTTACCTAGAAGTTGCTCAGAAGTCAGGAACTGTAGTTCTGAAAACTATAGAACTATTTTGCTGGGCAAAGCCTTTACAATGGCATGTTCATGGCAAACACCCACCTGTAATTTCAGTGGTACCTTCTATATTTTTTATTTTTCTCAATAACTTTCTTTTTCTTACTATCCCAAAGACAAGCAAATAAAAAATAAAAAACAAAGAAGGCATACTTTAGCTGGGGAGGAGGGACACTAAAAATTCCAGATTGACACCGCCATGTCATCACCCTATTATTTCTACAACTGTTTGTTGCCAAAACATGTCTCTGTGTGTGTGCATGCACATGCACGCATCCCCTGTCTTCAGAAAGAATAAACTTAAACTAGATGGTTCATCTGTTGGCCTCAGTAGCAAGCTGTTCCATATGTTTGTATAAGATGACCCACTATTTCCAGAACTTCATAGATGAGCCACTGTTTCAGCCCAGATCTCCCAAGTCCATCTCTAATATTCAATTCATTCCACTAGACCACTTGAATCTCCTGTTGGGCTGGTAAAAATTCATTAGACCAGCTTTCTAACTGTAGGATTGTACTTATACTGTATCTGGAACTGACCAGAGAAGAGAAAGATGGCAGTAAACTACTTGTTGTGCAAAATTAAGAACTTCATAATGATATTTTCACATTAAAAATAGCCATCTAGATATTAGATTTATTTGCATCATTCAAGAAAAAAATAGGCTCACAAGTATCATCTAGAGAATGGATGTGTCCCTTTCTTTATGCATCCCTCTCCAATGTGGAATAAAATCCAAAATCATTCCATTTGACCTGGTGAATTTGCAGGTTCTATGATATGTATCCTGTATCACAGGAGTCATACAAGCTCTGCTGTCCAATTTTCATTTCAAAGAGCTAAGATAGTCAGTTCTCCCACTCACAAAGCATTCCTAAAGACTACTCAAGAAAATACTCAGACTATTCACACAAAAAATATTTTTGTCTAATAAAATTGGGGAGGCAACTTCCCCCTTCCACTGTTTCTTCAAAAATTAGAAACTACAAGTGTTCCTGGATTATATACAGATTTACTCTATGTAAATCTTGATACAAGCTAGTGACCAAATAAAGAACCTCCCCCAATCGAATGCTTCCATATTTGGGGTACCACAGCTCTCATATTCTCCTTTAAATAATTCCATTTCATTTCAAACATCTCCTTTAGGAAGTGAAAGCAGGCCGATACCCTGAACTCAAATAGTAGCTCCAGAATACTCTCGCTTTTTATATTGAGGTGGGTTTTTTTTCCCAGCCTTTCTCCAGTCCAAAAATATTTTTCCCTTTAGAATAAACTCCCTTCAATCTTAATACTGGAACAGTTCCAGGAATGTAGCTTTGAGAGACCAAGAGCAGCCCCAGAAGAAGGATGAAGTTCAATTTTAACCTAAAATTGTGATTTAAGAAAAACAGCTGAACAGACCGTGTGAGTGTCCATTTTTGCCCATCTGGACATTGCCACTTATCAACAGTATGTCTGCATTTCCAGTATAAGATATGGATCCATGCAGCAGATGCCATCTTAAATCCAACTGAATCCAATGGAACCTAGATTATGTTTCAGTGCTTACTGATGTGCTCTCACTCTGTAAATTTGGGGAATTTAAAGCACAATTCTAACATCTTTCCTCAGAAGTCAATTGTGTCATGGTCCAATGGGATTTTCTCCTCCCTTTTAAGTGTACACTATTTAGAACAGGCTACTAGCTCCAAAAGTATGCTGAGAGTTCTGGTTAAAATTCCCCAGTGCTTCACAAATATTGAATCCCAGAATTCCTTCTGAGAATGCTAAATCAGTTAAATCCAGTGATGACTGGAGAGTGTTAGTGAGGTGAAGAAGAGAGAGTAAGGACGTAGAAAGACCCAGATTCCAAGCCCTTCTCAGCTTATTTTGTGCCAGTCATTATTTCTTAACCTCAAACCTTAACAGGTTTGCATTATGAGAGAGGCCATTTTTAGCTCCTGAAAGACAAGCAGGGTATGAATGCAACCAAAAGAGAAGAAAATAATAATTCTAGAGTTAATTTTTAATACAGATGATCTGATGATTCCCTATTACAGAGAAAATAAGATTAATTTAAAGCTATGGATGTCAATGCGTTCTGTCATTGTTTTTCTATTTGCTATTAAACTACTGCATAATACTCCCTATTATTTGGCAATGGTACAGTATCTGGATTTCATTATAGAAATCATTTCTTGCATTTTTAATTAAAGCAGGACAGTTAATTTATCATCTCTGATGCTGTTTTAATGGCCTCCTCTGTATGTACTGCTAAAATTTGATGAAGTAGTTCCTGAGAATTATAAAATGGTTTTCTGTCATTTTACTTGAAAAAACACACATTCTTCTTGAAAACCTCTTAAAACTACCACGTCTAGGCTGCAAAACTTCAGATGACACCAGATAGCAGCAAAGAGATGCAGAATACCTCTTTACTATCATCTAGTAGCCAAATGAAGTTTTACACTCAATTCTGATAACCTTACCTGCCCCTCAAACAACTATGAAGGTTCATGTGTCTTTTACATCATCACCCACTATACTCCATGTCATTATCATGCCCGCTAAAGACTTTGTTCATCCATGTCCAAATGGAGAAACTATCATTTGTCCTCTCTCTGCTTCAAACTCTACATTAGTTTGCAGAAGAGTGACTAAAAAGAGAGGCATGGCCTTTATTTTAATTTTTCTAAACTGCCAGAACTAAAGTTTCCTAACAAAGGAGGGGAAAGCGGGCGTACAATAACCTTTTCAGAACTCTGCCAAGGATTTGGTCTATTTTCACTTCGAAGTTCACTGTCAAGAAAGACAGAGGCTGACTTTATTTGGAAATTCTTTAAATCAAACCTGTCTTGAGGATTTTCCTTCATCCTTAGCTGTGGTAATAGAATGTTTGCAAATAAAAGAAAAAAGAAGCAGCAGTGCTGGAAAACGTCTTTCTCAGAATCAAGCAGACGGGTCACAACATTTTTAAACAGTGATACTAATATTTATTATATCAAAGCTGTGTTATGCTTTATTTGGAACTCTGGCGCCTTTCAAAAAAAGGTTTTCATAACAGGGCAGCAATTACAGTCATCAGGATGGTCCATAAGAGATACCAAGCCAGAGCTTGCTTGCTGTTTCCCAGTTTCCCTGCTTGCATTAGATCATAGGGAAGTTTATTTTAAAAAGGGCCTTAGGAATGTAATGATAGTCTCAGAAGACAAGGGAAAATTAATAGAGAGAGCACGCAAGCATCATTGCTCCAGAAATTTCAGTTATAAAACATTCACCTCTGCTTAAAGAATGAGCTTCTTGTTAACAAAGATTTCAAATTATGATGTGTCTACTGCAACAAGTAAAGCCTGAGTTTAAATGATCATTTAAAAATAATAATAATCTTCAGCCAAGAGCAATAGATATCCTGCCTCAATTTGAGCTACCAGGTTTTTCTTAAATAAAGTTATGGAATTTGGGCTAATAAATCAGCAAAACATTTCTGTTTATGAAAAGCAGGGAGGAACCTTTAAACTACAATGCAATATCAAAGCTCAGTTACAATTCAGGAACTTCCGCTACCTGTTGAAAGATTCTACAAAGCAGAAACCTAACCTTATTTTTGCCAATAGCACACATAGCAGCTGTGTCTCTTTGCCAGGTAGTCAGTTGGATGTCAGTATCAACACGAAACCCCTTCACAACCTACTAAATAAGCCATTCATAGGAGGGGTAAATGTTCACCAATAATCAACTGGTGGTGAATGTCCCTATAGAACTGGTAATACAGAGGAACATGAGCTGTGGTTTCTATGGGGCATTATTGGGTTTCTTATGGGGTTTTCCTATGTTTCCCTTTCAGGACAGCGGTGGGTAGAGCATTAAATGAGCTAAAGATAAAACTTTCCTAAATTTGGGAACTGTGTTATAATATAAACATGAGGTCAATTCGGGCACTAAAATTGGGTTATTTGTGTTTATATTTTCAGAGAAAGTAGAAATTTCTGCTTGACTTTTTACAATTGTAACTCTTTCTTTCTCTCTCTCTCTCTCTCTCACTCACTCACTCACTCACTCACTCACACACACACACATACACAAACACACACATTCTCTCTAGCTAGCTAGATAAAAGAGAGAGAGAAATATGATAGCTTGGGCAATGAAGTACACATTCAAATACTGTAGTGCTCTTTCACAAAAATACAAGCTAATTTAAACAACTAGTAGAAATACAGAAGGAATAATTTAGTTTCATATAAATTTATTTAATTAATATTTTACATGGTAATAATAGGTTTTTAAAGATTACAAATTTTACATTTTTATCAATATTTTTGAAAGTACTATAGTAGGTTTAAGCCTACCAAGAATTCTTCGAATAGACAGCATACAAATAATTATGATAAATAAAAATGCAGCTCTCTTTTAAAAATTATTAAACAAAATAAAAATATCCAAGAAAAGTATTTAGAAAATTCATATGTTAATGTAAGAATTGTTCACAAACGTCACACAGTATGTATTTATAGATTTAAACCATTATATGGCCCCCCAGGGAATCTCTGCATAAAATCTATGGGTTAAGAAAACATGCACATATAATTTATATTAGAAGAAATGTAAATTATTTTTAGGCAGGCCTTTATTTTTTAAAAAATGGTGTGGAAAACTAACAAAATGCAGTACATTTTAGGTTGAGATAAAAGGCTCAGACCTCCTATCCCTTTAAAATTGGCAAAGATAGTTTTCTTCTGAACAATGTGGTGAAGTGGTTTAATGATAATGATGATGATGATGATGATGATAACAAGAACAACAACAACAACAACAACAACAACAACAACAACAATAATAATAATAATAATAATAATAATAATAATAATAATAATAATAATAAAGTTGGGAGGGACCTTAGAGGTCATCTAGTCCAACCCCCTGCTCAGGCAGGAAACTCTATACCATTTCGGACAAATGGCTGTCCAGTCTCTTCTTAAAAACTTCCAGTGTTGGAGCATTCACAGCTTCGGGAGGCAGGTTGTTCCACTGGTTAATTGTTCTAACTGTCAGGATGTTTCTCCATAGATCTAGGTAGCTTCTCTCCTTGATTAGTTTCCATCCGTTGCTTCTTGTCATGCCTTCTGGTGCTTTGGAGAATAGCTTGACTCCCTCTTCTTTGTGGCAGCCCCTGAGATATTGGAGCACTGCTATCGTGTCCCCCCCTCATCCTTTTCTTCATTAAACTAGATATACCCAATTCCAGCAACCGTTCCTTATATGTTTTAGCCTCCAGTCCCCTAATCATCTTTGTTGCTTTTCTCTGTACTCTTTCTAGAGTCTCAACATCTTTTTTACATCATGGTGACCAAAACTGGATGCATTATTCCAAGTGTGGCCTTACCAAGGCATTGTAAAGTGGTATTAATACTTCACATGATCTTGATTCTATGCCTCTGTTAATGCAGCCTAGCACTGTGTTGGCTTTTTTGGCAGCTGCAGCACACTGCTGGCTCATATTTAAGTTTAATTATACAATAATGGTTTTCTGCTTTCTTTATTTTATTTATTTATGCATTGTTTAAGAATTGGCTTTGATTGTGTGATATATTTGAAGTTGTTCATGCAGATAGCATGTAAACACAAGGAAAGAAAAAGAGAAAGGAAGAGAGAAAGAGAAAAAATAATGAAGAATTGTAAAACAAATACATGAATTCACTCACTCCTATCTGCAAAAGGTTTGTTCATGGTTATATTGAAAGACAAAACATGTGGCAAAAAACTGTTTACTTGCCCACTGATGTCCATAGAGTGAGGTCAGAAAAGACCAAATAATGGCCACAAGGGTATGATTGAAGCACTGCCTTGAGTGAACCACTATCTTGAGGTTTTTTTTACTATATCCCACAGACACCCCTGCACACTCCCATTCCTAATAAGGACAGAAAATAGAAAAGCAATTCTCTGAACTAACTCTTATTAGACTGAAGAATCTTTTAAGTCTCCTATGGATCTGATTATTTTTTACCATTTGAATTTATTCAGAAAAAAACTGTCCTGTATTTTTTTATTACCAGTTTCTAAAATGTTATAACCCAGTGGTTCTCAACCTTTTTAATGCCGCGACCCCAACCGGTCGTAAGTCGAGGACTAAACCAGTCGTAAGTCGAGGACTAAACCGGTCGTAAGTCGAGGACTAAACCGGTCGTAAGTCGAGGACTACCCAACCGGTCGTAAGTTGAGGACTTTCCTTGCCTGGGAGCGCCACGCATGCGTGGTTCCGCCCCCTGTGCCAGCCGAGGCGTAGCTGGCAAGCGGCAGAGACAGAGCAGGCCAACCACCAGCTGGCCCAGCCCAAGGGAGGTAAGGCACCCACCGGAAAAGGGGAAAAAAATGGCGGACAAAAAAATGGCAGACAACCTTGCTTGGCGACCCCCGTGAAATGGTCTATCGACCCCAAATGGGGTCCCGACCCACAGGTTGAGAACCAATGTTATAACCAGTTGCCTAACTCTGAAATACCATGCAGCCAATCTTGTAATAAAAATAGGAAGCCACAATCCAATGGACAACTCTCGTGCATTTGCTGTGTAGGACTAATTATTTTATTCTTAACATAAGAATACTATGTAATTTATTAATATTAATGCTTTTTTTTCTTTGTCTTAACTCAATAGGCACTGTGTAGCTGCATAGCTTACATTTAAAACAATGATGCCTCCTTCATTTCTCACCCAGCCAACAAATCCATTTCTGTATACTTAATCAGCCTATACTTTAAATCACACGGCATCATATATTTTCTGGCAATAGGCAAATGCCAAAGTATAAAATATGGTGAGATTTAAAAAGCAGCAGCTGAACTAACAATATATCCTCTTGGAAAAAAGACATTAAATAAATTGTGGATGTTTTTTGATAGTCAATTAAAGTTCTTTTAAGAACCCCGTTGATTTTGTCAACATACTTCAATCCAAACTGTTGGAACAAGCATTCTCTATTACCTAAATTATCAAAGTTTTAGCAATGAAACATATGTCTTGCTAAAAATATTAACCAGGACATTCAGAAATAATTCTATGTTATTTCTTGTAAGGAAATAATATATCTAAAATATCCATGGTGATCTTAATTTTCATCGAATTTATTTGAAGGGCACAGAAGACTTTTATAGAAGTTTTCCATGTTTAATTCAAAACCAATGAGGAGTTTTTTTAGTCTCATTTTAACCAGGAAATAAAACATTTTCATAAAAAAACATTAGTATTTCCCTTAAGATTTTTTTTAAAAAAATTAAGAATTGTAAAATCAGGAATTACCAGCATGGGTAAGAAAAATCAAGATGAGAAATATCCTTATGACAACAGGAAGGAAGGAAGGAAGGAAGGAAGGAAGGAAGGAAGGAAGGAAGGAAGGAAGGAAGGAAGGAAGGAAGGAAGGAAGGAAGGAAGGAAGATAATAGAAAAAACAATGCTGAATTGTTGCTGAAATATTACCTTTACCTATTGCCAGAAGGAAAGTTGAGTAGTATCCTATTTGATCACATATAGAGACACAACATAATACATACAGAGAAACAACACAAATAATAGCAGACTGAATGAAGTCATTTCTGGGATTCCCATCCAGGACTCAACAACTGGAGTTTGCTTTAAAGTAATCCAATTTATCAAGACAGCCTTACTTTTAAGTAGATAATTGAATTCAGAAGATTTTTTTTTTAGCAAAGCATTTCATTGACTGACCGGCCTCCTGCTTCCTATGCCCTGGACTAAGTAATTGGTCAACTGGTGATTCAAAATCAGAGTGGATGCTCTCAGCATCCTAGGAAACCACTTCTAAGAAATAAGAATTCCTGGTTTTCTCTCAGAATTACTCTTTGCTAATTATTCTCTGATGTAAGTAAGTAATAGTCCTAAGTGACACATTAAAAATAAAGAAATCACCTTGTCCAGAAAGTATCTATCCAAAGCTTCTTAAAGAAAGCAAAAGTAAAATTTTTGAACTTTTAACCAAAATATGCAACTTCTGTCTCAAATCAAAGTCCCCAAAGACTGAAAAATAGTTTAATATAATGTTTAAAAAAGGAGAAAGGGAGTATTCAGGAAATGTTAGAGCATTTAACTTATTTTTATGTTTTATGTACATTAATCTAAATCATTTTATAAAAGAAAAATCAAATGGGTAGAAGAAAGAGAATTGATAAAGATCAACAAAGTTAAGCCTTGTCTCACTAATATTTTACACTTTTTTCAGGTTCATGGCATGAACATACAGAAATACCTGGACTTTCAAAATGTTTTTGTTAAAGTTCCCCCTCCTCCCATAGGTTGCTGGGTAGATGGACAACTACTTTCATTGACTAGTAATTTATTTCAACAAATAGAAAAGGCAGGAATAAATGAGCAATCTCCACAATGTTAAAATACATAAAATGAGTTTTCTATCAGAATCTTTATTGGGTCTAGTTCTTTCAGATTTGTTTGTCAGGAGTTCAAGATGGCGTGTATAACATTCCCCTCTAATTGTCCCATTCCCCATAACAAACCTTTGAGATGGATTGTACTGAGAGTCAATGATTGGCCAGAAATCAGCAATGAATTTTGGTGCCTGAGAATAGACTAGAACCTTCATTTTCCCCTCCCAGTCCAATGCTTAATTCCTGCATCATATCAATATATAATATAGTACAGAGTTGGGGTGAACAGTGAGCTGGCTAAATTTCCTAAAGGAAAATGGTGGTTAAATAAAAAAGGGACCGAAATGTGTTACAAAAACAACACTTCAGTTTGGATAAATAGACAAGTAAACAAACAACTTCTTGTATATCCTGATGAGGATGGTGTTAGTACCATAGTGACTGACCAGGTAGAAGATTTTGGAATTCCAGATCACTAAAAATGTCAGCATATAGAGAAGCTGTAAAATTATTATTAGAATTGGTCACATAGTCAGATGTTTAGACTGCATTTGGCAATTTTAACCACTTATTATTAAGGTTGATCGCATAGTCAGCCAGATATTTAGACTGAACTGGGCATTTTTATCCATCTATTGAGTCCTTCTGAGGACTTGGGATAGATAGATGTTGTTGTAAAGTTGCTTTTTGCAATTGATTGATGATGGTTTTGTCAGTGCCAATGGTGTTCAAGTGATGCTCCAGTTGTCTTGGGTTTGCACCCCTATTATTACTATTGGTACTATCTTTCCTTCCTTTTGCCATAGTCATTTTATTTCTAACTTTGCTCAGTTGGAATGAGCTAGTTACACTCTAGATGTGTTGGACTGTATCAGCTACAACATTAGTTAGCAATTTGAAACTTGTTGGTAAGCAGGTAATTGGCCCACAATTCCCTGGTGCTGACTCTTTTGTTGAATCTTTTATGATCAAATAGATTTGGCCAAATGTTAATCATTTTTAAATTTCACCTGAAGACATATGTTGATAAATTGCTTGGCAATGAATGGGTGTAACCAAAAAACATGCTGTTCATCATCACCTGGTGCTGAACAATTCTTGATCTTCTTTTCCCTTTTCTCCACCACTTCTGCTGTTACTTCAGGTTCTTTCATTTCAGCTTCTTCTTTTTTTCTTCTCCATCTCCTTTATGCAAGCTGCATATTTGTTGTTACCTTTTTGAGTTGTCTCATAGTTGCGCTCAGAACCACACTATTTCTTCTTTGTCAGATGTTGACTGGTTTATTGCAGTCTCTCCATTGATGGATTGATAGAAACATTTCTGAGAATTGAGCTTCATTATCTGCTTATCTTCTTGGCTATAGCTGTTCTTTGCTGCTTTATTATTTCCAGTGCTTACTTAATCTTCCTTAATTCTAGATGGTATTTCTTAATCGGGTACTCTTTCATCTCCTTGTTTTTTAGCTTTTCTTTCTTCTGTTCTAGTTTGCTTGCATCTGAAATTATTTTCTAACCTGATGTTCCATTTTATAATAATTATTATTTATTGAAGTTTTATGCCACCCATCTTCCCTACGAGGTGACATGGTGACTGGGCAGCTTTGTGGTGCACTATTCTGGTTTGTTGATTTTGCATCCAAGATATTCAGTGATAACTGCAACATGCTGTACTTTTAATTGGTTTATTTCTTGCAGTGAGTTGGTGCTTATATTTGATATTACAGTATTAGCATCTTTTAAAACTTGCACTAACTGTTTCTTTGGGACAAGCTTCAATGCAGATATCCTTATTCTGTTGTTTTTGTGCTGTTCTAAATGTTATTCTTTATTTCAATTCCTATTGGGGGTTTTTAAGTCGGAGTGTTTTGTTCTTTTTAAGAAGACAGAGGAGAGAGTTCCTAGTTTGAGAATAAAAATGATTCCATAGCTATGCTGGTTTTCTCTGCTACTACCACCTTCCCCAGGTTTGCCTTTATAGACTGAATTATTTCTGGCAAGGCTTTTATTTTTTATTTTTGGCCTAAATAATCCTTTACAGAATTTCTTTGAATTCTGCTTCTGTAAATACTTTATTAATTTATTTCATATTGTAAATTGAGTTGATATGCTGGCCTCTGTTCTGTTTTCTCTGATTCTAGATGTTCTTTTCAGAACTTGTGTATTCTTTTCAGATATTCTCTTCTTGTTGGATTTGATTTGTAATAACAAATGACTTTTTTTTCAGTCTTCATATATTTGTGACAGGTAAACAACTTCTCTTCCAGAAGGCCTGTATCTGCTGGCCCTGGTTGCTCAGCCAACAGTCCTGAGTCCTGTAGTCCACTTGTTATCATATGTCCAGGAACTCCAATGGTTACCATGGTCCTTGTTGACCTAGGCCAGGGGTGTTAAACTGCGTGAATGGTGAAACTGCGCCCACTCCATTGCTGGCAATGGAAAAAAAAGTCACGATATGTCGTGACACGTCACGTGATGTTGCAAGTTTGACACCCCTGACCTAGGCCATAATTGATCCAGTATGGGTTTCTATAAATTATATCTCATCATATTATTTATGGGAGGGGCACTTTTCATTTGGCACTTTCATTCTTCTGTTGAGACCTGTCCAGTATGAAGCTCTGGTTGAGCTCTCATCCTCTTCAGAGCAAGCAAGCCCCAAAACCACAGCAAAATAATGAGTTTATTAGTATTATTATCTCTTGCTCTTTCTTGATGTGCTTCTAAAAATCTTGTATTTCTCAGTCATTCTGCAAGCCAGTTTGAATATCTTCTGGTAGAAAAATGGGACAGAAAGAATTATTTCATTCAAAACACAAGTATATTCTCAACAATATACCAAACAGATCATTACCTCTGTAATGTTGCCGTGACTGCTGCCGTGATGAACAAACAAAAAGGATATTTCCATGTATGCTCTTGGAGTGGATAGTAATGATTTTCAGTGTAAATATACATTTGAAATATTTTGATGTGTTTTGGTCATATTTTATTATTACTTAGAACAATATTTTTCTCTTTCCAATCCAGTTCTTGTCATCAACTGCTATGCTAATAAATCTGCAAGTTGGCAAATTTAGACAAATTGAAATATCATAAAAACTAAACATTTGTGGATTTCTCATGTGAACACAATATGTCATTACCCTTAATGTCAGGAAATACCTGTGGATCCCACAAGGTTGTTTCAGAGTGGCCAATATAAAACTGAAAATGGTGAAAAGAACATTATGTTTCCTAATATGGAGCTAATAATTATAATTCCCTATCAAAGAGCACAGAATCCTGCATGTGTTTAGCATTAGCTCCAAGAA
Source organism: Protobothrops mucrosquamatus (assembly GCF_001527695.2). Lineage (NCBI taxonomy): Eukaryota > Metazoa > Chordata > Lepidosauria > Squamata > Viperidae > Protobothrops > Protobothrops mucrosquamatus. The sequence continues at coordinate 157,882 of NW_015386365.1, read as the reverse complement.
GGTCAGTGCTAACTTTTTCAGGAAGGGAGTTCTGGAGACGTATGGTAAGTGCACATTTGTTTAAAATGAGCAGTCTCAGTTCAGACATAGCACAGTCTTTAGGGATGCACAAACAATTCCGCCTCAGTGGAGCTGAAACAATGTCTCGTATTCACAAAGATTATAGGCACTTCAGTATTGCAAAGAAAGGGGTGAAAGAGGGGGAGCCTTGAAAAGCAGATAAATTGGTCTTTGCTCAGTGCTTTTCCTTAATTTACAACAGTGTTTAACATTGGAGTCCAATTGTCCAGGCACTCATAAAAAGAGAAATGATGAATATTCAGGCTGTCTTTGGAATCCATTAGGCAACTGAAGATGAAGTCTCCACATGTACGGCTTCAGTGGCTTTTGCAGGCTGGCCAAGCCCATGCCAAGATGGCTTCAAAAAGAGAAATGATGCTCTGAGTTGTCAATGTGGAGAAAGTAAATATAATTCAAGCACATGGAAGTGTTAGACTGTGGCACTATGATTCACTATGATTCAGAACTGAAATGTTCATTCACTGTATACATAATATTGCATTTGTCTGGCTTTCAAAACTATATGTTGGGACTGATATTTTAAGTGAAACTGATTTACTGATATTTCACATTATGTGAAACAATGATTTACTGTTACATTAAACATTCTGCCTCTAATTCTGGGGCACACATTGCAACAGATGCCTGCTTCCCTCCAGTAGGTATGTGTACAATGCCATGTGCATTCATAACTGTCTAATTCAGCCTTCCCAGAGGAGCCTTCCAAATACTTTGGGTTTTAATAATCTTCATCTGCATGGAGGTTGATGTGTTATCTGGAGGGTATCAATGGAGAGGTCTGGCCTAACACCCATGAATAAAGTATAATATTGGAAATTCTGAGTATGCAGAGAACTGGCAGCACTTACATTAATTAGAATTGCTTTTTTTTTTCAGTCGGCACAATTAAGATGAATGCTGGTTCTTTGCACTGCTGTCCAGCTTCTTATTACTCTTCCTCTCTGGTTCATATACCAAAATATATTATCACATGGAGGATCAGACACGGGTAATATGATTCATGGTTCTTGTCATGATTATGATATAACAAATGCATGTGGGTCACTCCAATTAACCCAAACAAAAAACAACAGACTGAAATAGAGACAATTATAGCTTCCATTAACAACTACTCATGGCTTTTTAGTAATGGAAAATTATTTACTCACGGCTTCCTTACTTTAACAGCTGGTTTACAACTCTCACTCATTACATACCATGCTTTATTATCAATCAAAAGAATCCCAGATTTCATAACATATGATGGCAGATACAAAAGGCACATCAGCAAGAAATGTCATTTTTCATTTTAGCCAACTTAATTGTCATTTTTCATTTTAGCCAACTTAAAAATAATTTATATGAAAACTTAAATAAATGAACACTGTAGCACAAATATCTTGAGATATGCCTTAGTTTATTCTTCCACTGGAAAGATCTTAACAGAAGAGAATAGTGGACTAGCCTAATTAATAGGCACACTCGGGAAGCAACAAATAGTTCTTATGCCTCTTTTGTATCCTTCCTATGACACTTCGTATACAATGTTGTTCAAGAAATCTGTTCACACACTTAGCTGCCAGTTATATGGCCTGGTTCAGATATTTTGAACCCTTCCCCATGATGTCTCCCCATGGATGCAGCTGTGTGGAGGAAAAATGTCTAATCAAGTTTTGTCCACCTGGACATATGCCATTTCCTAACACAGCAGGTAAAAAATGGAACACTCTGTTCACATATATCATTGCTTGTCAGCACTGCTATGCTTGGGCATATGTTACTTCCTCACTGGACTGTTTCTTAATGCACAGAGAGTTTTACAGTGTTTGAACTAGGGTTGAACAATTGTGATGAGAAACCAGGAGATAATATTGGGATATGTGATTTGTCTTGCTTTGTATTTCTTTGTAAGAATTCTGCCTAAATTTTTAGGACTCCATAAGAATATTAGAGATGCAAGAGGAATATACTATATCAGATCCATGATATATTTTATAGCATTTCCTAAACCTATTATTACAGAGCCATGATCTGTATCCTCTTTCCTTTATGTTCAGATGCTTTAAATGACAAACATTGATCATTAGAGTTTATACAATTTGTTAAAGGATACTTGCTCATTTTTATTTTGTGACAACCAACATGGGGCAACTAGGTTGCATGTAGCCCCAAACCCCTTTTCTGTGAGCACTTATGCTCTAACGTTCTATAGTGTGAGAGCTGAACATCAAATCTGAATTTTCCATCATTTTGAGATGAGAAACATATTGTCCCTAAAATACACCTTCCACAGTTTTAAAAAGAAAAAGAAAACCCACCCAGAGCGAATGAAAAATGGAAAACCCCAGCCTTCCTCATATATCAGACATGATCATAATAGTTTGCATCATTGTCCCACTCACAGCAAATTGTATTTTTACCCAAAGTGGTAAAAGTGGGGCTCCATCGAAAAGTTGTCTAAAAGTTTTTTTAGACCTTTCAGACAACTGGATTTCCTTTCTCCCCATTCTAGTTCCAAAGTTATTGAAGGCCCAAAGCAGTAACAATAAAAAAATTAATAGGAAGGCCAGGTGTTATTGGTGAAAAATAAAGCTGGTTTAAAGGAAGCTTGAGTAAATAAGGCTCAAAAGCCTGACAGATGACAGTCTCAGCTTTACTTCTGTGTTTGATTACAAAGTTCACTGGGTGATTCTGGATCAGTCACTGTACCTATGTCATACGATTTGTTAATTGGCAGATTATTTATGCATATATTTAATGTTTTAGTCACAGTAACTATACAGTAAGCAATACACCGCCAATAAAATAATAACAATCAAATGCAATAATATAAAATAAAATCAATGCAACATAAAATTATGGCTAATTAATTACAATGAATATAACATTCATGGAACTGGGGACACTTAAGCACTCATGTCTAAAGGCCTTCTGGAATGATCTACTTTTTATGAGCTTCTCAGCAGGGCAGGAGAATGAGCTCAACCTTGCCTCAGATGTCTAGCTGTTCATAAGGAGGAGAGCCTCCAGGGAGAACACCTGCTTTCTTACCTCTTCCTATCACACCTTGGGGGACTTTACAGGTGCTAAGTTTTTTTTAAAAAAATATATGTACTGAGTTTTTGTACGTCACTATTTAACATCTCCCAAGCCTAAAATTCCCAGTCAAAAATTTTGGCTCTGTCTGGGAGTATAAACCATCAGCTATAATTGCTTAACTCTGTATTTGAAAAAAAAGAAAGAAAATAATAACAATTGTTTATTTATCCATTCATTTACATTTTTCTCCCATCTTTCTATATATATATAAAAGTCAAGGCGGCAAGCATACGCAATATCCTTCCTCCTCCTGTTTTTCCCACAATAACAATGCTGTGAGGTGAATTGAGCTGTGAGAGAGTGACTGGCCCAAAGTCACCCAGTTGGCTTTCATGTCTAACAGAGGCAGAGAACTCCTGGTTTCTTTCAACACTTTAATAACTACAGTACACCAGACTTTCTTATTTCTTTGTTTATATAAATGAATTTTATTTATTTATTTTTATTTTGCTTGTGTTTTCATGAAGGCTATATCTTGCCTTATTCTCTTGGTGTATTTTCATTACAGATTTTCCACATAATAAAAAATTAGGGGGACTTGATAAAGTCTGGGGAAAAGATCAGGAATGTGAGATATCATTTCCTCTTTATTTTATTGTATTTTTTTAAAAGCCTCCAGTTCAAGTGTCTGGCTGTCTATTTGGGTTCTATGCTGGGTTTGTGTATTGCTGGGAAAAATTGCATGCAGGCATCTGCAGAGAAGGGTAAGTTACAAAACATACATCATGAGGCAATCTCCATTTCTGTCTATTATATTGGTTAATATAGCTGCCCATCTTACCAAATGGGATACTGAACAATAATATAATTAAAAATTAACAGAAACAAAAAACCCACAAAAAATAACAAGGTAAAAGCAACATAATGGCACTTGAGAATATTTTACTCAAATCCATATAACAGCCATGCTAAAAAAAAAAATCACATCGATGATTTTTGGCAGACTCTCTGCCAAAGGGAATAACCAGGTCTTCAAGGATTTACAAAATGTCAGCAGGGTAGAAGCCACAGGATATGGCATTCCAAAGGATAGACAAAGAATACCCTGCTGGATCAAGCTGAGTGTCCCTCTCCAGCCATTCTCCCCTACAACTGATAATTGAACCTAGAAGTAACAATGATTCTCAGTACTATCCTCTGTAAATGTACAGTACCTAGACCCTTTTAAAACTGTCCAACTTATTGGCCATCACCATATTTTGTGGTAATAAATTCCATAATTAATTTTGTGCTGTGTGTTCTTTTAACATGGTCCAAATATCCACCCAACTTGCATCTTGGCTCTTCTCAGTCTTCAGTCCTAGTATTATAGCAATGGAAGAAGTTAATCTCCCCATCCACTATCTTGATACAATGCATTATTTTATACATCTCAGTCATGTCCTCATTGATTATCAAATTGCTGTCAAAGCCACAAAGGGACCACAAACTATCTAAGAGGTCCACCGAGAGAGGAATTGGTTTAGGAAGTCCAGAAGGTTAGTACGTGGTGGTGGAGACATTAATTCAGGTAGGTAGAAGGACGACCAGTAGGAGAAGTAAACAAAGGAAGACGGAAGTGGTTAATGTGGGAAGAGATCTCTCGATCTCGAAACGTATTACACAGGTTTAATCTTATTAAATTCGACGTCATTTGTGCCTCAAATGAGAACTCAGGGTTGATTTGTTAAATGATCCATTAGTTTGTTTTATGGGCTCTCCATTGTATTCTGAGGAGTCTTCTCCAATGCCAAAGTTCAAAAGTATCAATACTTTCTATCCTGCTTCTACAAAGTCCAGTTCTCAATCACTTTTTTCCCTAAGCTAAAGAATCTGAAGCATCCTAACCTTTTTAATAAGGAAGGTTTTTGAGTCACCTAAACATTTTAATCATCCTCTTATGTACTTTCTCTAGCTCGTGCTATAGTGCTTTATAAGGGCACTGTTGTTGTTTTTTGTTGCTGTTGTTGCTGTTGTGTTGTGTTTCTTTCCTAATGTTCCCAAATATAGAATGTTTCTTTTTCACAGCTGCTGCACATTGAGTCAAAATTTTCACTGAGCTTTCCACTATGACCCCAAGATTTTTTCCCTCAGATTATATCAATGTATACATGAACTTATGTTTCTTTGCCACATAATACATCACTTTATGCTTACTGAAATTTCATTCCATTTGCCATTTAGTTGACCATCAAATTTAAACAGATCCTCCTGAAGCTCTTCATAGTCACTTTAGTCTTCCTCAGCCTGAGCAGCTCACTGTTTACCCCATGATAATTAATGAACAAGTTAAAAAAACATCAGTCCAACTTTATTAGGTTTCTACCATCCAATCAGTGAGAAAGCAGTTTGAATTGAACAACTTATTATCTTTATTTCTGCTGGCCTCCAAACATAGAGAACATATGCAAACTCCAGTTGACCAACAGAGAACAAGGAATGTTATCCAGTGACCTGCTACTAGAGCTACAATCAATACAGAATGACAAAAATGACCTCATTGACAGTCCACACTGAAAAAGGCATACATTTCTAGCATCCTACTGTCACATCCACATGGTGGATAAATGTGTGTCCATTGGAATGATGGTTTGCAAAAATGCAGGAGAAGATAAAATGTAGGGAGGGGAAAAGGTAAGCAAAAGCAATGAAGGGCCCCACCAAACGGTTAATAAATAGTGGGGATACATGTAGGAAAATGATATTTCTCTTATTTCACCATGCTTACACACACACCAGCTTCTGTCAGCAATTTTTTGAGCTAGTGACAAACAATTGAAAGCTGACTCTCTGCTTGGCCATCCTTTAGATCAATGTTTTTCAAACTTGGCACCTCATACTAGTTGGGGAGTTTGGGGAGTTGAGGTCTACCCATCTTAAAATTGCCAAGTTTGAAGAACATTGCTTTCTATCATAGGGCAGGGAGAGAATGACCTTGAACCCATAGGTCTACCCATCAGTCAAAACTTGCTTCCTCCCCAATGCTAGCCTCATCCTATATCAGAGGTCCCCAACCTTTTGGGCACCAGGGTGCCTTGGAGAAAGGTTTTTCCATGGACCAGAGAGTGTGTGGTTTTGTGTACTGCCTGCATCCTGTGGATGGGGCTGCTTGTTTGTGCGGCCCGGTTGCTGGCATGCTGTGGACCAGTGCCGGTCCATGGACCAGGGGTCCATATATGGTTTCCCACTAATAGTTGATAATGGGGAAGAGAAATGAATCCAGGGGATCCATCAATTGCTTTTCTTAATTAGGTCTTCATTAAAACTATAAGAACAGCACCTCTCACTAGCTTCATTGCCAATTGAGCATAGGGTTCAATTGTTAAAGCCTGGTGGACTGCAAAATAATATAACCATCTGGCTGCAGCCTATAAATCACTAGCAGAGAAATTACCAGTGAGTGGGAGAACAAATAAAAAAGGCAGGATATGAATCAGCAATGAGGACATTTTATGCCAATATTGCTTTCCACTAATGTAAGAAGGCACGGATAGCATATAACTCGGTAGAGGGGGAAATCCCTTAATCTCATTTCTAAACCATCAGAGTAGCTTATCTGTTTGTTTGTTTGTTTGTTTGTTTGTTTCCCATTACTAATAGAAGATAAAAGAATGAGTCACCTTTGATTATTCTGGTCTATTCACAAAGATAGGAGTTATTTAATAATCTCTCAGTCTCAGATGTATCAAGAAGAAAGACTTGGTTAGAACAAATTTTCTCTTAAACCAGAGGTTCACAAACTTATCAGAATTCTCTTTATTAACACTACCACTAGATTGTCCACTTTTTGCTTACTACAGAACCAAATAAAACGTTTTCAGTGTTGAAAGACTATAAATGGAAAGAATGGCTAAAATGCTGAATTTCACTAAGTTGTACATTTCTACAAATACCTTACAGAATACAAATGTATTAAAAGTGTGGGTGTAATAGTCTTACCGTTTTCGAATGTTTATGTCATAAAAGTTACCTTTGATTTCAGTTGATAGATCCGACTTAGTCACCTAATGGTTACAAATGGTAAAAAAAAGTGTACTAGACATCTACAGTTAACAATGTACGACGTTTTTACTCAAAATAGATGAAACTAACGTAATTTTTGGGTCAAGTTTTAACCTTATGCTTTAATTTAAGTAAATTCCAAAACCTTATCAACATTCTTGTCAGGATAATGGATTTTGATAGATAAATGTAAACATTTTAAAAAGTAGGTACTGTATGTAATTGTTGAAAAATCTCATTTCACAATTGCAATCTATAACAATTTTAATTTAAAGAGTTCTGTGATGACACAGAACCCTTTTGTCTAAACAAAGAAAGCCAACGGAGCTTATTCATAGGTTTAGTACTACTCAAAAATCCAAAACTAACTCCTGGGCCATAGGAAACTGTATAACTTAGAAAACAAAATGGCCCTAAAATGTGGGGCTATTTTTACTTCTCTACCAAACTGGAAGCAGAATGTATTTTTGGATAGCTCATCTGAAATAGCCCCAAAATGTTACAGTTGTGATAAAATATTTATGATGGGATTTTTTTTAACTGTATGCATAAGAATAATACAGGAAATGAGTGAGCATGCCTTCAAGATACTTCACATTTTCTTTATTCAGGAAGTGTCACATGGGGAATTGTAGATAATTTGTTTATTGGCAGATGATGCTCTTTCAGTATCTCATTTTACCCTGCATTAAAATTTCAAAGTTTAAAGCCAAAAAAACGCTAGCAGTGGAATGAAAGAGATTTCATTTTAACAAATGGGAGGCAGATTTAAATAGCACACATCAGCAGAAAAGAATGGGGAAAGCTACAGTACACTGACTTCATGGATACCCCATTTATCAGCAATTACTGACTCCATTAAAGGCAGAGTTTACAGCAGGCAGAGGAGAAGAGTCTAAAATATGTCCCAACAGATGGAGAGAGAGTGTCAGTGATGCCGTATTTCAAAGGCATCTGCAACTTTGTTATCGTTGTACATGGAGTCAGAAAGACAGAGTCGATGGAGGGGGGGGCAGAAATGGACTAAGGGCCAGAAAATGATTTACTTGACCTGCATAGGCAGAACTGAGAGGGAAAACCTCATTAATTCCCTAGGTCATTCTGGAAGACATTAATTTGGTTTAGAAGCAGGATGTCGGGAGATTTTCCAGACATACACTAGGAATTATGAAATCTCTATAGCGGCAGGAAAGTATGTCCAAATCACTTTCAGCATAAATCACACTGACTTTGTGAAGAAGGATAATCTGCTTAATCAGGGGAGTTACGGAACTTCTACTTATTAGACAGAAAATATAACAATATTTTATATCATTACGAGGCTGGGTTTTGCCCTTTACGTGATCTTCTCCTCTGGCATTTTGCTAGCAATGAGCTGGAAAATCTCAACAATTCCATATTTTTGAATAATGCTCTATACACAGCAGGACAAACACACACACTAGACCTTTCCCTGCAGTAATGCAAATGTTCCCTTTATTTATCTATCTGTTTAATTTTTTAGGTATCAATAAGCCAATATATCTTAAGCAGAGTTCACAATTCATACATAGGACTGTTGGGTTGATCATAAATAGTTTGGTGGTTGTATTTGCTGTGAATAATCCATGGTGGTTTACGCATACAAGTTTTCAATAAAGTCAAGGCTGTAAGTTTAACTATTTGGATCCATCTTGTTTCCATGATGCAAAAAGTAGATTGTTCATAATTTTCCATAATTTAAAATTAGAGAGGTTTGAAATATCTACAATATTTTCATATTGAACACCTCTTAGCTGCTCCTGTCCCAAAGTGAGATAGCCAGAAGCACAATTTCAGTCAGTGATTCCAGTATCTATAATTACTATGTACTTTTAAGATTAGGGTAAAATAATTACAAAAATATGCCTGATCTATAATTAGAAACATGCATAAAAATGTGTTTATAGAACCATTCCAAGTCATTTTTTAACCTTACCAATTCTGATTGTCTCAGAGGTTAATACCAGTCACAAATTTTATTACAATGTATCTTGAGATATGTTAGGCTGAGAAGTGGTAGCTAATATAACTTTACTTTTTGAATATTTAGGTTAAATGAGATTTAAATCTGTGTCTTTCTGGAATTAACTTGCTCCTTTAACAGAAATAGTTTACGCTAATTGTCCATGCAAACTAAAATAGCTTGGTTCATGAGACATTTGGGGTCCTACTCTTACTTTATTAGTACAATCATTTTTTAAATTGGTCATGGTCTTTCAACCTGCATAAATAGGAAGAGTGCCATATACCTATGCCTTGAAAATTACATTTACATCAGAAAACACCAACTTTTTTTGCTTTGTTTTGTTTCTTAAAGTATCCTTACTTGTTTACACAAGGGTTATCTCTTTCTCCAAACATGCATTAGTACTTTTTACTCATTCAGCACTGAACACTCCCTATCAACAACAAGTCTTCCTAGAGGGGAGAAAAAGGCAAATTAATCTTAAAAAGAGACAATTTTAGGGAGTTGCTCTACAAGTTGGAGTTCATTAGAAGGCCATAAAGCATGGCTGTCTAGCAAGTTATGTTCCCCAGACTCCACTCCAGTAAGCAATATTGTCTGCTTAAATGGATCATCACCTAGGAACCATTGGTTTTTAGGGGATTTTTTTTTATAAATATGTGTACACATATACATATACATACATATATACTCACACACATACAAACAAATGTATTTGATGGACATTTCATTATACAGCAAAACTTTAATTTATATTGTGAAAAGGTGTTTCTAAAAGGTATGGTGTCAGATCTTCTGATTTAATCAAGGAAGCGGAAAAATAAATTCCCTATCAAGACAAGTCTTGACTTGAATGGTCTTTCCCAACCAGGTCTCCTCCAGAGGTAAAGGACCATTGTGCAATTCTCAGGGTTCAAGTGGTCATTGGGATTCAGAAAGATTTAACATCTGTAAATGCACACAAAATGCAATGAAAAATAAATAACAGTTTATACACATAGCATGTTATAGTGGCTAGTACAAACCAAGTTTTAATTTACTTGAACTTTTAAGGCTAAGCCCCCTTATTAGAGAATAAGCTTCATAGCCACAGAAAGATTGACTTCTGAGTAAATATCCTGAGGATTCTGTTGCTGAAAAAAAGCTTTACTGGTTTTGAGGGAATTGGGGAAAATGTAAGCATATACATGAGGGCTCCCATAAAAGGTTGTGCTGGGAGTTAAACAAATCTATAGCCAATTTTTGTATATCCTAACTCAATTATTTTAAAAAGCTCCATTTGGCATTATTTTCATCTGCAATCATGTGATAAGGAGAGGGCAGATATTCCTGCTCATTTTTCATCCCTCATTTTAATAGGATTGTTGTTAACTGAACTTTTGAAAAGGAAGATATTGAAGACCTGTGTAACATAATAAATCATGCAATGTGCACAATTTATATATTTATACTCCAATTCCCCCCACCCACCCACCCTACCTTCCCAAGAGCCAGCATTGAAAAGGCAGAGGATAACAGGTAGAAGAGCGGAAACTATATTAGACTCAATGTGGTAATTATCTTTTCTTTTAGTTTCCTAAGGCCTTTAATTCTTCGGGCCCATCTAGAAGAGCATTTCCAATTATTCTCTCCTATGTCCCCACATACTGCAGTCTCTCTTACCTTACAAAGTCCATTTCCTGGCCAGCCTTCTGTAATCTACTGTTCTCCAGATGTCTAGGACTACAACTTACAGCAGTTTCAAAGAGATCTAATACTGCTGAACTGTACAGGAAGGATTCAAAAATTTGAGGAAATTGAGGGAATCTGTAAGTAGCCTCAAAACAGGAGAACCTACCAGAATCTTCTACAGAAATCATGCTACCCTGCAATAGCAGAAAGGAGGCAAAGGTGGGCAAGTCTTTGTGACTTCTTTGAGAAAGAGACCTACCTTCTATCCTTCTGATCTCTCCCTACTGAACTACCCTGGTTCTACTTATACAGAAGTTCAAAATCCTACTCCCACCTTTCATGAATCCCTTGTTTTTCATGCTAAGGAGATCCAGGAGAATCATCTCATGACTGTCAAGTACATTCCAATAATCCAGCAAGCACAAACTTCGGGTTTTATAGCTTCCTTCCATACACAACATGAAGAAGGCAGGTCCAGATATACTTTAAAAGTGCTTGCTTTTCAATCTATCACCAAGAATTTTCTTTTGCGGTCCCTGGAAGGAGGCTAGAAATATTTACCCTAAGATTGGAACCAAGATATTGGGGGTGAGGAGTGGTTGCCTTTGTTGGAGAATAAGAGGAAGGTTGGGAATGCCTTCATATTAGGAAATATTAAGCTGCAGTTGCCTGTGGCATAAATTTGCCACAAATACAAGATAACAGGAGAGTGGAGGAGGATAGGCAGGTCCCATGTTCACTTTCAGTTTCTGTGAATCTGTTTAAGGTTTTGGATGCCCCAGTGCTACTGGCTGACGCTGAGGTGCTAAACAGAAGCAACATTTACTAAATCTCTTTGAGTAATACACGGAAGAACTTAGCCACTACAAACAACTGCTGAGGGTGAAAACACATGGGATTCAAATTCTTCATTTCAGCGATGTAGTTAGGACCATTATTAAGTCCACATGTGGGTTGCGTTCTGATACAAACTTTATCCCATAAAATATCATCAGCAAATTAGGTGGGCAAGTCTCTAAAAACTTATCCTGGCCATTCTGATATGTAATAGTTTATGATTAACAGTTAACTCTTTCTCTGGAAGAAGTCCAGACGAATACAAGTTTCTTTGTACAATCCATCTGGATTAGCAAAAGACACATGATTGTCTAATAAATGGAAGTTAAGGAATGTAAATACATCAAGTCTATAAATGGTTTCAGATGAGCACTACTATAATAATACTGAATGTTTCTGTTCTATGTTTGAATTTTTCTTTGGATTGTGAAACATTAGTATATACTGCAACGGGATGTGAATTATGGTATACCACGTCTGAGTTGGAAAAACAGAGCTAAGCCATTAAAAGGGGGAAAGGGTATTTTAGACAGAAACAACACTTGAACACAAACTGCACTAGTTATCAGACTGCGGCTTTGACTCCTCAACCATCAATCTTTATTTTTCCCAGTAACCCAATTGCTGTTAGGACAAATTCCTTTCTTAACCATTCCAGCAAAAATAAACAGCGCCAAGATTATGAAGACTAGAAAGAATTCATTAGTTAATAGAGGCAATTAAAATCCTCCTCATAAGGCATCAACATTTCTCCCCTGAAGTTTGATTAGGTTATTTTATTTTATTATTTTATTTCATTTTATATTCAGGATTTATACCCTACCTTTCATTCAGTAGCTGAAGGCACCCTGTATAGAGCTCTTTTTCCTAATTACTTTGTAAGGTAGCCTGACTGGAAAGCAATTTTCATTCAGTAAGTTTCTGGACTAGAATTTGGGACCCTGTGCTGCCAGTCCAATACCCTAACCCCTATATCACAGTGGCCTATAAATGTTCCATTAATGGATATGAATATCCATTACAATATCCATATATATTCATTAAAGACAGTATATGTACTTGGGTAAGAGTAATTGTCCTTTAAAACAGTAATGTTTCATAGGATTATAAAATTGGCCCCCACTTTGAGACTCTGTCAAAACTCTCTGAAGACATGGTTTTTGCCAATGGGCCTGGGGACCCCAGGGTGACATGATGCCCATAAAGTGGTTAATTTGATTTTTATCTCCAGGGGATGAGGAGGTTACTGGTTTTTGTATTGGGTTTTATTTCTGTAAGCCATCTGGAGTCACTGTAAGTTGGGTGGCCATTTAAATGTTCTCAAATTAATATGTTGGATGGATGGTTGATCGTGTTACTTGAATTGTTAAGCAATCACTGAAATCTAAGAAAAAGAGGCATAATTTGTTTAGTATACATATTTCACAACAGATAATTAAAACAATTTAGATATTTTGCATGGGAAAAAATCTGTACAGGCTCTAAGTTAAGTTTGGCAACTGTCCAAACAAGGTCAGATTGTTGTTTCTCCAAGCTCTCTATGATACCAATTGTTGCCAGTTTAGTTGCTCTTTCCCCATTCTCCTGGAAGTGAAAATGACTAAATTCTTTCCTATATTTTTATTCTTAAGAATATTTTTACTCTAAATATTTTATTTGTAATATTTTGTTTCAAAAACAATCAGTAAATGTACTTTGTAAAAGGTACTCCTTTTTCTTGTTAATCCTCTCATTTTATTTTTTTAGGGGGAAAACACTGAGATACAGCCCAAAGCCTAGCCTAGCAGAATAAGTCCACCACTTTGGTCTGCTTGAAAAATATATGCTGTTTTGACAAGGTAGATCTAGTGCCTGTATTAGTATTCCCCACTAAGATCAAGACAGGAATTAGTGAACTGAAAAAGTTGGTGAATTGCAATAGTGGCGAATATCTGTAGCTCACCCTCAATTTGGTGAATATTTAGCCTCTTATCAATTAGGTAAAGAGTCTACAGCAGTGATGGCGAACCTTTTAGAGACTGAGTGCCCAAAAACTGGCCACGCCCCTGCTCTGCCCCCCCATTCCCCACCCCGCCTGCCCACAGGACCACTCACCGCCTCCAGGGCCCATCGCAGATCTCTCAGGCAGCCCAGCAGCACTATGGCGGCCACACCCTCTGCCCACACCCTGCAGCATCAACTGCATGATGGGGTGTGAGGGCAGAGTCTTGTCTACGCTGCTTGGCTGCCATGTCCTTGGCTGCGCTGCTCCGTGAGGGTCACGCTCGAGGGCAACTCTCCTTCAGGGGGGTTGCTGGAGAGGAGGGGGTCACAGGGGGAGGCAAGGCTGGGGCAACGGCATGTGTGCCCATAGAGAGGGCTCCGAGTGCCACCTCTGGCACCCGTGCCATAGGTTCGCCACCACTGGTCTACAGTAAAATAGATGCTCTAAGCCCACTACAGTAAAAAGTGTGCTGCAATTAAAAATTATAGATTGTGATTTGGCAGCTTGCCAGCTTTTTTCAATATCATTATTTTGTAGAGCTCCAGGAGCTTCAAAAATAGAGAAAAAGTGAGCTCTATAAGCTTTATGTGGCCTGTACAGATAGTCCTCAACTTACAACCATTCATTTAATGACCATAGTTACAACTGCATTGAAAAAAGTGAGTTATGACCATTTTCACACTTACAACCATTACAGCATCCCCAAGGTCACATAATCAAAATTTGGATGCTTGGCAACTGGTTCATATGATGGTTGCAGTGTCCTTGGGTCATGTGATCTCCTTTTGTAATCTTCTAATAAGCAAAGTTAATTGAAAAACCAGATTCACTTAGAGTAACAACCATGTTACTAACTTAACAGCTGCAAGGATTCACTTAACAACTGTTTTGCTTAGCAACATAACTTTTGGGCTCAATTGTAGTTGTAAGTCAAGGATTACCAGTATGCTACCCTTCCTATCCTTCCTTATTTTAAATGCATAAGAAATTCTTCCAAATAACCTATCTCCCCATCTGTGAGTGATATCAAATTCGGTTTATAGTCTACCTTTATTTTCAGAAAGGAGTCGAGTAATTCAGATAACTAAATAATAGAGTCAGTTTTCAAACTATTTGGCCACAGGGGTTCCTATATCTGCCAAAGATATATGTCAGTTTTGGAAAATATCATCTTATTCCTTCACTAAATTGGCTCTAAGCATAATTCCAGCAATCTCTGTGACTGTAAAAATAATTTTAGCCTCTTTTTTTCCCTCAAATGCCTCTCTGAAAGAATGATATTGCTGTGATGTATGTGATACTTGTGGTCAGATGACATAATCTGATGGAATCAAAACACTCATAAATTATTGGCAAAGAGATTTTCGTAATTCATCTCAGATTGGTTGACCTGAGGTACGAACATTTAAATTTAAGCATTGTTTTCTGCAGGCATCTGGATTCATTATTAAGTAGCAGTGTATCCAACAAATTAGTCAATATTTCAGAGATATTTATAATATGATGGATAGTTCCTTTACTCTCTGACTGGGGCTCTTTGGGCATATGCTTGAATTATTAAAAAAATAGTTGAGTAATCAAGTTTGCCTTTATTGTATGGTTCTTAAGACTCCTGAGCTACTATTTTAATAAAAAATATTATTTAAAGTGAAATGTGTTGGCATGGCAAGCTGGGCCATTGCCTTGCTATGACTTGATTGCTAGAAACTTCTTTTCAAATCCATCTCCTTCAGCATGGAGAATGTGACAGGCTGAATCAGGAAGTCACTGACAATCTACTTGCAATAAGATCCAGTGGGACATTTTGATCAGATTAGCAAATTCCTGGGATTCTTCAGTACTTTCATGTCTCTGAGCCCTAGAATGCAGGTATAGCAACAAAAAGAGAAAAAGAAACTCAGCTTCTTATCTGCTGTTTCTACTATTACAACTAGATAGAAGAAGCAATATGTGCATACAGCAGAAGAAGAAGTAGAAATTAGATGCGATTTTTAAAAATGATAGTGAGCAGGACAGAACAGAGGGCACCAGGATCTGCAGATTTGACTCCATTTCATTCCTCGGCAGTTTGAATTCCTTGAAAATATAGTAAAACCTCCATAGTTGACCATGTCCTAACATTGACCATCTCCCTAAGTTGGCCTAACTTTCGTAACCAGACATACACTATATGTACACAATAGAAAATCAACTTCTCTATATTGACCACCTCTGTAAGTTGTATCTTGACTATCTGGACCTTGATACATGATATTAATTTACTCTCTATAACTTGACCAGTTGAGTCCAGTCTGCATCAAAGGCAAGAAAAGTGAAATGCAGAATTGGTAACAATGAATTTCTTTCAAGAAGAATATCAAAGAATACAATATTTTTGACTTTGATTTTGGCAGTAAAGATAATGACATCTTTAACACTGCCTTGTTATAAGGGGTGACAAATGTAAGAGTGGAAAACTTTCTAAAAAACCTTTTCACAATTCTGTTGTATGCTAGCTTAACTGGAGAGAAACTAAATCGGTAATCGATAAATCAGCAAAGCCATGCTCATTCAAGAACCTGCAACCCAAACACCTTCCCGTCACCTGGAAATCTAACAAATCTGCATGGATGACTGGTGCCCTATTTGAGGAGTGGATAAGAGGTATTGACAGAGAAACTGTCCATTCTCCTTGTAGTGGACAATTGTTCTAGCCATCACCAAGTGAATCATCTTACAAATGTGAAACTGAATTTTTTTGCCTTCAAACACTACATCAAAAATTCAACCTCTCTGCCCGATTGCTAATAGCCCAAAATTGGAAGAGCCCAATTCTGCCTACGATGGGAGACTGGAGATTGAAAGTTTCGTATCTTGCCGAAATGGCAAAGATTTCGGCTTACTTGAAGAACCATTCGAATGAACAATTTTTATTAATATGGAGAAGATGGATTGTTTATATTCAAAAGAAACATAGAGTGGTAGAATATAAGTTAGGTTTTTAGATATTTTTTTTTACGTTTGTTTACTTCTATCTTTTCTTGTAGATTAAGATATTTTGTGGAGTTAGAGATATTAGTATTTGTTTACTTTTATACGAATATTATCCTGGGATTAGGTTTGGGAAGTTCTGGGGGGGGTGGGGGGTTACTGATTGTTTATTGTGTTTATGTATGATTGTTTTTTTATGATGGGAAAAATAAATAAAATTTTCAAAAAAAAAATAAAAATTCAACCTCTCAATCAAGGCCGCCCTGAGTCCGCGAGGAGAAGGGCGGGATATAAATCCAAATATAAATAAATAAATAAATAAATAAGGCATAATCAAAACATTCAAAATGCACTACTGAGCCCAGCTTCTGGAGTAGGAAATTGCTAAAACGCAAACTTTATGGTCCATCTGCAGAAGCAAAAACCTAACCCTAACCCTGACCCAGAAGCAATTTTCCAATCTTTATTGACCAAGGTACAATCCAGCGGGAAAGTGCTGGAAGCAACTGATGAAGCAGAAGAATTAAGTGAGGACACAGAAATTGCAGATAGTCATTTGCCGTGGAAAAATGCCCAGGTATGCTAAGTGGTATAGCCAGCATCGAGTGTGTTTTCTCCGCTTACCTTCCTAAAAAGAATAAGAAACAGACTAAAACTGACTCTTTTTTTTCAGAAAGAATGATCAAACCATGAGAAAACTATACATATGTAAATGTATTGATTTTGTATGATACAGTATTTTGTGAATAATTTTCTTATGTTTTCACTATGTGTGTTTCTGTATGACATTCTCTAATAAAAGCTGTACAATAAAATGAGGCATGTGTACATATCAGTACAATTGTTCCATATGTTGACCACCTCCATTTGTTGACCACTTTCATTCAGTTCCTTGGGTGGTCAACTTTCAGAAGTTTTACTGTACCTTGCTAATATTTTTGAAGGGCTTATCTTCATGATATTACTGTACCTTTGTCTCATCATCAAACCATTTTACTAAATTTGTATTTAGTAACTGTTCTAAAGAAGCATTTTCTCCCTTCCTCTGGTCTAAAATCTCCAAACAGACTTCCACTATGAATAGCCTACAATGTCTTATTGATGGCATTGGTGATAATGCAGTCATGGTCACTTTAGACTGTTGTAGGCACATTCCCTACCATCTGATCACTGGGAACTGTCCTGTTTGGCCATTCTCTTAGGTTGCTAAAGACACCAGATACTGCGTCACACATGTCACTGCCAAGGATGCCTGACTAGATAGTATGTGAGCACCTTAAATATATGGGTTGAGCATCTTCTAGAAGAGCACTAGCTCTGTTTTTAAACATATACTTAGCAAGTCTTTTGAAAAATATTTAGATATTTCTTTTTAAAAAGAATTGTTGCTCTGGTAAATTCAACTGGGAAAGAAAAGCCTGGTTCTGCCAGCTATGTGTTGCTGGCTCTGTCACTAATGAGGGCAGTTCAGTTTTACTACTGCTTCTGCCAATAAGGGGTTTCATGCATCTCTATCTTTTACTTTTTTATTTCTTTTTGTCTGTACCAATGCCATTTGGTGTATTCCAGAGTGGTATCAGCTGCAGATAACCTTGCTAACACTGACATTCCTTTGAGCAGGTATGGATCTGGAATTTATGGGATCTGGGATGACACTAATGAGAAGTTTTGTCTGATTAGAATCATGGCCTGAGTGACAGGTGCAGAAAATAAGGATGCTGACCTTAACAGAGATATACAAGTGTCATTGGCAGAACAACAAGGAGTAATACAATTTGTAAGTCAGAGCACAGATATATATTCAGAAGAGATTCACACAGATATCTCCCTAATTCACTGAAGAAATAGGATGAAGTACAATATAATCAGACTTGTAATATTTTGTTATTATAGCCAATCTCAATACAAAAAAAAATCTAGTTTTGTTTTTTGATCTATTACATCAGTGGTTCTCAACCTTTTTAATGTCGCGACCCCCAACCGATCGTAAGTCGAGGACTAAACCGGTCGTAAGTCGAGGACTAAACCGGTCGTAAGTCGAGGACTAAACCGGTCGTAAGTCAAGGACTACCCAACCGGTCGTAAGTCAAGGACTTTCCCTGCCCGGGAGCGCCGTGCATGCGTGGTTCCGCTCCCTGCGCCGGCCCAGGCATAGCTGGCAAGCGGCAGAGAAGGAGCAGGCCGACCACCAGCTGGCCCAGCTCAAGGGAGGTAAGGCACCTGCCGGAAAAGGGGGAAAAAATGGCGGACAGCGTTGCTTGGCGACCCCTGTGAAATGGTCGATTGACCCCAAATGGGGTCGCGACCCATAGGTTGAGAACCGCTGTATTACATGTATTTTGAGCTTATTTGTCCTTTCCTTTGGGTTATGTGATCATACATTGGTTTAATTCCATTTTTAGAACCCTCTGCAAGTTCCACATTCCAAATTATTAGCATAAATAGTTTTATTGCTATTTTTTATTTTATTCAACACATTTTATACTATTCTTGATTCAGTTAAGAATTTCCAGACCATGAACAATCAAATATCATAGTCAATAGTCATTGTCAATGTCAATAGAACAGCCATTGTCAATAATGACAATGACTGTTCTAACATATGCCAGCAAAACATTCACTAACTTCACAATCCATACAAAACTACTAGTTGTATAAACAGCCATGAAAAGATACATGTTTGGCATTACAAGACAAGGTAGAATAACCTGCACATAGATTAGAGAACAAACAAAAGTATACAATATAATCAAGAGAGTAAAAGAATTGAAATGGAAATATACTGGTCACATAGCAAAAAGAACTGATGGCAGGTGGACTAAGGCAGTTATAGAATGGATCCTACTTGATAAAAAGCATCCACAAAAGACACCTAAAACAAGATGGATTTACAACATCAGCAAATATTGCGGGCTGAATTGGCAAAAGAAAGCTAAAGATTATATTGGTTGGAAACATGCAAAAGAAACCTTCATCCTGCAGTGGATAGATAATGGTTAAAATGATGGTAATTGACAATGATACAAAAACAAAAGTAAAATTTCTCTCTAGTTAAGCTCAATTCATGATAACTGTTGTTTGCTTGGAAACAGTATAGAAGTAGTTTCTCATTGCCTTTAAAAAAATATTCCAATCTAGCCATCAATCCCAGTATTTCTTTGTGGTTTCCCACCCAAGTACTAATCTGTCTGATCTTGCTTAGCATTTTCAAGATCAGCCACAATTGATTAAAATTTCTTTATACTTAAAACATATAAAATTGAGTTATCAGATAATTTATGTTTATAACAACTAGAGATTTAATAGCCATATTGTTTTTCCTGCTTTGAAAAAAACAATAGCCCAATCTGGATTGGTTCCTACACACATAGAGTGGGGAAAACTAATTTTCCCCCCAAAACTCTTGATGTAAATGGTGCACACACATACACATGCAGACAAAGATTTTAAAACATAGGCTCAAAGAGGTGTTTTTTTTTCCCAAATAAGAAAAATCACACAGATACAATAGTAGAGGCTATTGTTGTTGTCACAATTAAATAAATAAAATGAAAATGGAAGGCAACCAAGATTTGGTCCCAAAGTAGTGCTCTCTTATTCAGATGAATAACATTTGGCAGCAGAAAGACTGCAAAATATCTTCTTACCCATTCTTCATAAAATCTCAACAAGTTTTGGCACCATTGGCCATCCTATACAGCTGGTCCAGCAAAGTATTCTGGATGTATGAAAATATGGTGCTAAAGTGGCTTCACTCCAAGCTGAAGAATCAGTTTGATTTTGAATTTTTCCCTTCTTTTGCTTCATGATATTATTTTGTTGTATATTTTTACCTCAACTAAATGAGGCTGTTTAATCCTGATAAACACCATCCTTCAGAGCCATTTCATTCTGTAAATAAAGAAAGAAAAAGAAGCATTGGATAATGAATGCTGGAAAACACTTATTTTTCAGATTGTATGCAAATATTGGAGAAATGAAAGCACTGATATAATAACTGAAGTCTGTTTTTGAGCCTCATTTATCCAAGACCCAACTGGTCTTTCCTGAACTTATCCCCTACAAGTGTCATTCCAGCTCTTTATCTAACCCTCAGTATGTTTTAGGCTGTTAAGAGATAAGCCCCTTCACCCGTTTAGATAGAGGACCAACCCTCCCCCAACTATCATTCCTTGTGTAGCTCTCCAACATTATTAGGTTGCTTGTGTTGACAAGAGCAAAGGTTCACGCTGTTAAAATGGAGGCCTGGAATGTTCACAACTTCTCCTGTCAATGAGGATTGACTTTGCCTGTTCTTGTTTGTCTATCCAGGCCGCACACAGCGAGAGCAATAAACAGCACTGAACCCCCAGTTTGAAGGCTTTGGCTTGAAGGGCAGAGCTAGGGCAGTTGCTCTTTAGGAAGAAGATAAATGCCTTTGACCAGTTTGGTAAAACTGCTTGTCCTGTGCTGCCTTGTTAGTTGGCTCAAGCCTGTGGCTAAACAACATGTCGATGTTTGCTCTACATATGGCTAAACAATATGTAGATGTTGGAGATTTTGGTTGATCCAGAATAGCTGATACTGCAGCAACTGAATGAAGCCCCTTTTACAGATGTAGATTCAGGCCACCGCAGCAATGTATTAATATAATCTGTTTGTTTGAAGAGGGATGCAAAGAACTTGTTCCATCCCAAACATTGGACATTGTACTACGGTACTATGCTTTTAGACAGCATCTCTAAATATTTTCCTCCTCCCTCCCTCCATCTAACAAATGAATGTGGCTTTACTTGGTACATCTATTCTGGTTACTGAAATGTCTGAATAGTGAAATGTAAATGTCTGACCCATGGCAATCTATTCTTTTTTAAAAGGTGGTATGCAATGCCATGTCTATTAAAATGTCACTTATTTTTAGCAGTAAGAGAGGGACAGCTATATTAGTGTTAACTACAATTGTGATAAAGGTATCAGAAGTCCTTGCCACACCCCCGGCTCCAACAAGAAGCAAGCCGTTGAGTTCACAGGTGGTTGGTTTATTCACAGAACGTTCTGGCATATATTATCACAGCAAACAGCAAACAGAGTTAGCGCTGGGAGCAATTGCCTCCCAGCGCTCTATATCTATGCCTCCCGACTGGCCCCCCCCACCTAACCAGCATCCGGTGTGCGCACCGGTAAGAGCAGTCAGTCAAGAGCAGTCAGTCAAGCTTCCAGCTCCTTGTCGCTTCCCTGCTCTGATCAGCTGTTCGGCGGGATGGCCACAGAGCCGACGACCACATAGCTGTGCTCAGCCAAGGACGCAATGCAGGCTTCTGGCTCCTTGCTGCTTTCCCATGCCAATCAGCTGTTTGGCGGGGCAGCCACAGGGCCGACGGTCATGTCACCTTCCAACAGCCAGATATCGCCTCCATTTCTGGCCTCCAGCTGCTGGTCCTGTCCCCCTCCCCCCTCCTGTTAGTGTCGAGCCCACAGAGGCTTGACAGGTGGCTCCCTCTACCAGGGCTCCACCTGGAAGACAAGGAGAAACGTGTGATTAATCATGAGCTGTGGTGGATGACGCAGCTAACCCTCCCCCCGGCTTACGGGGATATCGTCGGTGGAATAGCCTCAACAACCAAGGGGCTCTTATGTCCGCTTCCCCCACCCAGGATGCATCTGTGACAGGATACCCCTTCCACCGTACCAGGTACTACAAGTGACCCCGATGGATTAACATACCACAACAAGAGATACATGAGAAGGCTTTGAAGAAGAAGTAAGAACATTTGATTAAACATGAGTGAAACAAATAAACATAACCAATGATTCAGAGTTTAGGTCTTTGGAAATTGAGCTGAGAAGGCAGAACTGAAGGAGCACTTTCTGAAAATCATCACTGAGTAGCAGAAAAGCTACTTAAAGTTTACATCCCCTGCCTCCCAGGAAGTGTTATCTATTTGTTTTTCTACGGTTATAAGCTGCTGTGATCACAAACAACTCAGAGTGGTGTATATCACAACCTCCACAAGTCAAGATAAAAACACACAAATTCCATAAAATCAACATCATTATGGAAATGTGGAATCTGGCCTGGTCTGGCCATTAGTCAAAAGGGAGCAATCTTGCCTCTTCTTGCTCAAAATAAACTGGAGGAGCTGAAGGCAGACATGCTTGGTTAGTGACCTAAGTGCTATTGGACCATGTGGCTTTGGATAGTTTATTTGTATAAGTGTTATTACTGGTCATATGGAGCCATGGTTAGGCAACCTCCTTAAAATGAGAATACGTTGGTAATTGAGATGTTGGCTGCAATGTTACATGGTGCATGGACTTAGGGGTACCACTTTGCCTGTATCTGTTATAAGTCATAGGAGAACCTTCCGACTGAAAGGCAGAATATAATTATTGGAAACAAAGGAATAAGGCTAAATACTCCATTAACAGTTCTGAGAAAAAGTGCAGACAAAAGAAGATTTAAATAGTCCATTGGTAGAATATATATATAACTTAACAGTTAGCACAATTTAGCAATCACAGCAATTTGTATTTACCACATAGAATGAAGTGTTGCTAGAATATTGCTTAAACTGTTTCACAACCAATGGGAAGCCCCAAAGGTGCTTTTTCAAGAGGCAACTGGACTTTCTTGTCCAGTTGCCTCTTGAAAAAGCACCTTTGGGACAACCATGACCTGGATGACTGAGAATCTCCATAGACAACCAATGGGAAGATGTCAGTCTGCAAATTTCATAAAGCTCTAGTGTTTCAGTTGGAAAATCGGACTTAATTTTTTTTATTACACTGCAGTTAGGCTGGAAAGAAATCAATTTAGTAGTTGAACAGGGATAATGCTGTTGGATCTGATCCTAAACTGGTGCAAAGCCATGTGTGGAAGTGCTTGTATTTCATGTTTAACACCTAAGACAAGGGTATCTACTTTGAATTCCAGTTTTCTTTTCTGTTTATTGTACACTTGTTTGGCTTACTGGTTTTTGCCAAGATGAGAACTGGCTGTGGCAGCTTTGGCAGCTTATAGCCATATCCTCGGCTTCAGATATAAGTCATGAAAAGCAGCTATTTTCTCCTGTCAACAGCTTATGTAGTGCATAATTTTCCTCTCATCTTAATTGAATCACATAAGGAGCGACCAGCAAAGCTATGCCTCTGACTTAAACCCTACTATGCATGTTTTAGCATTTGGGTATCTGAAGGGGAGCTACTCAATTACAATATGACAAGGGGTCCCGTTCATGCTGGGAACTTAATTGCATGAAAAACTACACATGTGTAACTGCTGACATATCGACTTTCTCCATGCATAGAGTTTGGGAGATGCAAGAAATAGAATATACAACCAATCCTATAGTGCAAGTGTCCAATTGTTACATGAGCATCCTTTTGTGTAAAATAGGTTCCTAAGAATTAGACTGGAGAACCACCTGGAAAGTATTCTTTGGAGAAGATGGACATTCTAGAAATGTAGATAATGGTTATTGTAAAAACTGGTTATTGTTAAAACTTCCTATTTAATATTTATTAAAATAATCTCTTGAAATGCCATATTGATAGAGAATACAGTAAGGGGGATAATCAGTGAAACCCTGTTACCTATGAATTTCACACGTTATTCCTGCTATGTTTGTGCATAATAATGCAGTCAACATTTTATGAATGGCCAAAGACAAAATGTGAAATGTATATCTTCCACACCTCAGCATCTTCCAGATGTGCTTGGCATATAATTCAAATGAATGATAAAGAGGAGGACATCAGGCGGGGGAATCTGATCCAGAGTCAGTGGTTTTTCTGCAACTCCTGACCAGGAGCTTTACTTGAGTTTTCTGAGATTTCTAGAAGAAAGTTCTTGCCATAATCCAAAATCTCTAAGCTCTCTGATAAGCAATATTTCAGGAGCTCAGTCACTACCGAGTAAATATGAAGCAATACAGTATTTTCCTGGTATCAGATCTAGAGACCCCTTTATGTTCTGCTTTCTATAATTACAGGATATGTTCATTTTTTGATATAGCTAGCCCTGATGGCTATTAAGTGACTGCACTGACCAATACTACATCCCTTTCTGGTCTGCTACTATTTATAATGGAAACCAGATGTTTCTCTCAAGCTAATAATCAATACAGCACTCATCCTGAGTCAAGTAGGGCTAAACATTTGCTTAGAGAAGCCATGTAAAAGTGGTGATAAGCAGGGTCTATTCGCAGAGTGTTTTCTGTGGTGCTGCTTGAACAGTAGATAAACCATTCAAATTCCTCAGAGCAAATAGAGAATGAGAGTGTTTGGGAGAGAAAAGATTGGATTTATAAATCTCAGAATGAGTCAGACAACCAAATTAAATGCTCTATGTTGTCCTCTTCAGATCACATCCCAATTTCTTTGTTTACTAATCCCTACAGTTTTATCATTTTAAGAAGGAGAAGACTGCCACTTCTTTTGGCGATTAATCAGCAGCATATCATTACCTTTGCTGAGACAATGAAGTGATTCATCTCTGCTGTTAAAAGTGCTAGTTATGGCCGATGGCTATGCCTTTTTTTATAAGCCAAGGTGCTTCTCAACATTTAAAATGTTCAGCTTGTGGAAACTGAAGTTAAACAGGTTGCCCATTCCACTGATGAATCTGTCAGCATTGTGCTAGGAATTGTGCTAGGAAATGAGAAATGTGTAGGGTAGATTACTGTCTGGAGTTATGTCTTCTGTAAGACTATCCTTGAGCATGGTACAGAACTGCAATTGGTTCTGAATGTCTATGTTAAAAACAACTAAGGATATTCCTAATGTTATTTTAAGAGTATAAGGCCCTAAACAGATCAGGGTCAGATAAGCTAAGAAACTGCCTTATCTCATACCATCTTTTCTCTTCTTACATTCTGTAGAGTATGTCAATGGTCATCTAATATTTACATAGAAATAGTGTTGAGGAAAATAATTTCCGTTGTGGTTCAAATTTCATAGAATAATCCTTCCATTGAGATCATGCTTTCCCCATGAAGGGTTTCTCTTGAGATTTCTTTGTCTAAACATTATTTTAGACACTCAGCATAGTCAACTGTCACAACTGATTTCAAATAATCATGTACTGCCACTTCCTTTTTTTAAACGATGCATTTTATTGTATTTTTGAATGATTTTGTTATTAAAAATTGAAGTTTTCTATGAAGATGGAACATAAAGAAAAATTTCCTATCTTTTCTTAGCTGATTGAAACCCCTTTTTACCTCAAATGATGAGGAAAAAATATGAAATAATGGTACCATATATCAGTTCTTGACCTAAAACCATTTGTTTAATCACTGTTCAAAGTTATGACGGGGTTGAAAAAAAATACTTAAAACTGTTGGTCACACTTCTTAGTCAGTTTCCAACATGCAAAAGTCAATGGGGGAGGCAACATTCACTTAATGACCATGTGATTTCTTAACAACCATAGCAAAAATGTCATAAAACCCCGCATCTCATTTAATAACCACATCACTTAACAACAGAAGTTCTGATCCCAGCTGTGGTCATAAGTCAAGGACTGAAAGAACGGCACCAAGAAAGTTTTAGATATCAGAGCTATTACAGCCTGAAGTGAAGGGTGTTACTTCCTTCACAAAGCAGCAAATGATCTGCTGATGTTAGCCAGTCCAGCCAACACAGACAAGAGTATTCATGCATAAATGGGAAAAGAAACATCCCAGAGTTCAAATTTATAATGGGAGAAAGATGGAGGCTAATGTCATCCATTTCTGCCACACACATACCCCAAAAAATAGTTGCTATCCCATTCTGTCAATAAGGCAATAAGGCAAATATGTTATATATCATAGGTATGCTGAAAATGCCAGGGGATACGTGTTTATATTCATCTCATACTCATGTTTCAGTGATCCAAAAATCAGAAAGTTAAAGCTCTGCTTTTAAATATATCCATCAAATGCCTACATTGGACCAACAAGTAATTATGAATCTCAGTAACGCACACTGAGATAATGATTTCAAGAAAGTAAC
>NW_015386365.1:106041-131213 GCF_001527695.2 Protobothrops mucrosquamatus | reverse complement strand
ATATGTTATATATCATAGGTATGCTGAAAATGCCAGGGGATACGTGTTTATATTCATCTCATACTCATGTTTCAGTGATCCAAAAATCAGAAAGTTAAAGCTCTGCTTTTAAATATATCCATCAAATGCCTACATTGGACCAACAAGTAATTATGAATCTCAGTAACGCACACTGAGATAATGATTTCAAGAAAGTAACAAGTGGTTATTAGAATAGTAGAAACCTGTTTTACTTAAAGGAGATCCAAAATTCAATTCCAGTATTATCTAAAAGTAGTGTTGGAGGTGGGGGACATCTACACAAAACCTTGGATATCCATTGCCACCAGTTTTGGTTAGTATAGAAATTTCAGTGGTTTGATCTGTATTAAGATCTGTATTATATTTCTTTTTATATTTTGATGCTTCATGGATTATGCAGCTCCAGCTGTTTAAATCTATCATGAAAATGCCATTGCACTGCACTTTGTATGTGTGCGCACAATTGATTTTTGATTATGTGCCATATCAACAGTTAGCAGCCATATAGATTTTCTCTATGCCAGTGATGGCAAACCTTTTAGAGACCGAGTGCCCAAACTGCAACTCAAAACCACTTATGCATCGTCGGGTGCCGGGTGTGTGTGGCGCATTGGCTG
Organism: Protobothrops mucrosquamatus; assembly: GCF_001527695.2. Classification (NCBI taxonomy): domain Eukaryota; kingdom Metazoa; phylum Chordata; class Lepidosauria; order Squamata; family Viperidae; genus Protobothrops; species Protobothrops mucrosquamatus. The sequence goes on along the minus strand of NW_015386365.1, from coordinate 130,575 downwards.
GGTGTGGCCCATTGGCTGGGCGTGCCCATTGGCTGGGCGTGGCTGTGGTGGTAACGGCAGACTGGGTGGGACTAAAAATTTCAATCAATCAATTCCAACTTTGCAAGATTTTTTTTTCCCGCAAGAAGTTGAAATTGACTGATTGATTGAACCTTTTTTTTTTTGCACACGGCGGCAGAGGCCTAAAGCGAAAAGGTTTTATAAAACCCAGCTGAAGGCCTAGGACTGGGGCGACAGCACGCATGCCCACAGAGAGGGCCCTGAGTGCCGCCTCTGGCACCCGTGCCATAGGTTCTCCACCACTGCTCTATGCTGTCTGCAAAATATAAGAGACATTAAAAAAGGGATAAGCCATGCATTACAATAGCATGACAATGCTTTCATTACATTAATGGGTTTTACTACCCATTGTAAACACCACTGGGTAAGTATATGAAGAGTAGGGTAACAATAGAAATTTGTTCTATTGTAGAAGTAGAACTTCAAATGGAGCCATTTGTTTCTTTTCTTTTACAAATCATTGTTTGCATTTCTCATTAAGTAATCATTTTCAAAGAGCCAGTTGGATGTAGTAGTTAAGGCTAGAAACCCGAAGACTGTGAGTTCTAGTCCCACCTTAGGCACGAAACTAGCTGGATGAGCTTGGGCCAGTCACTTTCTCTCAGCCCTAGGAAGGAGGAAATGGCAAACCACTTCTGAAAAACCTGATAGAAGAGAAGAAATAAAATATTTTCAGATTTTTGAAGAAAATCATAATCATGATTCTTTTCCTCTCACAACAGCATCCTGAGATAGATTAGCCTGCAAGATATTGCCTGGTCCCATTTCATGCTTGAGTTAATCTGAATTAATTACCTTTTCCTAATTCACAATATTGCTTCTCGTTTAAGAAGTGGAGATTGTTGTTGCTGTGGGTCTTGTCTTACACTATATGCAGGCAACAAGTTGTGCTAATAAAAGTGTGTAATGATTCTGTTTACCTAGTTTGGGTAATGAAACATCGGCAAGAAAATAACCAAGCTCAAGAGAACACCAAAAGTGTGCAATATTTAAAATTAGCTGGAGAGGATACTACTGAATTCATTATTTATCCTTGCCCAGAAATGTGCACTGTAAGCCAACAAAAAATTTATGTCTCTGCCTACCCTCTGTCCTCAGAAGGACTCTCTAAGCAGCTCATCATTTAACATAGTTTACAGTTAAAACAAATAAAGTAAGATTGTAACAACAGAACTTAAAGTCCCCAATAGACACCTCTGAGCTTTAAAAGAATTGGCTGTGAGCCTAGCCATTATCCCTGCCAAATTCTCAGACTTCAGCTTTGGAGACCCTCCAAATAGGCCCTTGAGTCAAATACTAAGTACCAAAGAAGATCATATTCCCAAGTTTGATTTCTTCTTATATTCCATACTTTCAAAACCCACCTCTTTATGAAATTTGGAGAATCTAAGTTGTCGGCCTTCAAGTAGAGCTGAAAGGGTACAGTTATTAAAGTGCTGGATTAGGAAGAAAAGAGCCATAGAATTTAATAGTTAACTTTGAGCTAGTCACTGGCTCTCAGCTCAACCTACCTTGCAGAATTAATGATGTCCAGATGAAGGGTTCCCCATTTAAGCCTTCTTAGTGAAAAGGCAGTATATACATGCAATACATAATTCAATAAATAACACTATATGCTTTCACACTAAAATAAAACTTTGTTAATGGAGACATTTGTTCCATGGAATAAAGAATACAAGATTTGTTTATCATTTCTCAATGGAGACACAGATTCCATGAGCGTGATATGGGGGGAGAGTGATGAAATGTGCATTATTTTACCAAAACTGCCACTTGCAGACTTGCATCCTGTCATACGTACTCGTGGACTTCAACTCCCAGAATTCCTGAACCAGCATGGCTGGCTCAGGAATTCTGGGAATTGAAGTCCACGAGTCATAAAAGAGCCAAGGTTGTCTACCCCTGCCCTATACGATTCCAGACAAATGGACAAATATTGCTTCACCTTTACTGCTACATTCAGTCAACTTCACCCTGCAGCCTTTTATTATTAGCAGCTTCCATATTCAGAGGAGGTTAGAAACCAGAATCCATTTCCTGTTTGATTCATGTCATTAGACTTCTCACTTGCATTAGTGTGCTAAATTACTTTAACAGAAGGAGATTCACAAGTGAAAAGAACTTGGCCAATGCAGACAATTTTTCTTAAGCTAAAATTCTTTTCCTATTTCTTATCAATGAGAAATCTTTTTGCAGTGGTTCTACAACTTTGGATACAAAATGGGCTCAGACATATTTGCCAAGTGAAAGATGGAAGTATTGAAGCAGAAACAGGAAATGTGGCCATTTTGATCATAAGAAAAAAACATATGCAAAATCCATATTAGCTGGTTAAATATTAAGCAAAATTAAGGCCAAAAAATGTATGCAAATCTTTGAGCTTTTGATCATTCTTTGTTGTGCATGGTAGTAAATAATAAGCAAAGAAGGAGAAAATAAATAAAGCAGGAGCTTGCATTTAAGTCTGCAGCAATTACCCCCGAACTGCTAGAATAAAGAAATGAATAATGCCTGGTCCCCATTTTTGAAAGTATAAAATCTTACTATTAGTTGAAACCTGTCTTCATCCATTGACAAAATATCAAAATTCTTAAGTAGTTCACTTGGGTATTCCAAATTCCTTCAGATGATCTAAATAACATATCAAGGGCACAGGAAGCAATATAATCCCAGTCTAAACTTATGTTGGTCAGCCATGGCCAATTTGAAAATAGTGATTTGACCAGCTAGATTAATATGAAACTAATAAGCTGCTAAACTGTCATTTCTGTGCTGTTTCAGCTATACTCCTCTCATAATATACCAAGACTTGAATCTAGTAGCAAATATTGTTTTAATAAAATGGTTGAAGATTATTCTAATAAAGATTATTTACATCATTCATTCATTTTTGTGCTTCAAACAAACTTTTATTTGTTTAGCTATGAATTTATTTTGTATTTCTTTTTCCCCATCCTCTTAGGAGAATGGAGCCTAAGAATGACAATATCATGAATATAAAGTGAGATCATCAAAGCAAGAACATTAAACACTAGTTTGAGATGGTGAATATACAAATTAAATAAATAGATAAATAAATAAATAAGTAGTATAAATATAACCAATGCAAAGCAAAATAAAAGTAACATGCAGGAAATTTTAAAGGGGGGAAGGAATTCTCTACAAACATTCATTATTTAAGAAAACACAAAGTTTGTTTTGAGAACTATACAAAACCCATGCTCAATAAATCACCACGCAAAATGTTCTAGTCTGGCTGGAGATTTTCATCTTTGGCTCTCTCTCCTCAGTGAAGTCTGCCTAACTTTTGTGTTGATGCTAAATGTTTTTATTTGACTTCAAGTTTAATGTAGCAATAATCAAGTCATTAATTTGCTGTAGAAGTTGAGATTGGCCTCCAGAGCTTAAAACATACTTTTAAAAAGTTCTTATTGGGATTATAGAAAGATTCGGTCTGGACATTTGATTCAAAGGTGATGCAATCAAATTGTTGAGTTTCATCAAGTTTCAGAATCAAATCCAACATGTGCAAAATCCATTTTTTATTTTTGAAGTAATGAGCCATTTTTATAAAACAGTCCATCATGCGAGGCCTGCTGGATTTATTTAAAAAGTGTCCATTTCAACCAATGTAGCTACATAATAAATGATCCTTGTTGAAACTTGTGAGAAGACTGGAGAAGACTTATGCTGATGTTACTTTAGAATAAATATTAGTTGGCATGGTTTCAGATCTAGCTTATAGTATTATGGCCTTTAACATCAGAAAACTGATAAGAATACCTTTGGGAGGCACTCTCTGAAACACCTGATAGCGTTCTGGGAAGTGAAATGTTGCATTTGGAGATGAGTAGCCTGTCATAAGAAAAATAGAATAGGAATGCTTAGGAGAGGAATATGAAGCAACGTAACAGATTGTTGGGGAGGGGGTTAATGAACCCAGTTCCCAATGAATACAACCAGCTGGATGTCTAAAAGCTTCATAAAATTTTATTGTAGAATTCACAGATGATGAGTCCATCTGCAAAATATCAGAAGTGTTTATCATGATCTCCCCGAGAGTTCTGGATGTGTTTCCCTTTGACACTATTTATACAGCCTTTGCTTTTGTTCAGAGGAGATGCTAAGATTATTTCAAGGTGCTGCGGGTGGGTGTTCACATACGTATGTACAATACTTGAGTTTTCAGATTGCCTTAGCCTTGCCTTCAAGTTCCATCCCAGTTAACAATGGGTGGCATTTTAAATATGTATTTTAAGCTCCTTTAAAGTCAATAGATAGCATGAGTTCTTACAACAATGAATTTAGTCTCTAGGTAGTTGTATGAAGTGCTTCCTTTTATTTGCATGGCATCATTTTATTTTAATGAATAGAGATCTAATAACTTTAAAAAAAAGTCTTGTGTTTAATGAATCAGTATAACAGTGTTGGATTAGGACCAGAGAAACCCAGGTTTAACTCAACCAGGGAGACCCAAGGGGGCCAATTAAGTCTCTCTCTCTCTCATCACAATCTGGCCCATAGGGAATTGTGAAAAAACATAGAGAAAAAAGGATGCTACAAATAAGGAGACTTTATTAGTGGTTTATTATTCCTGGTGCCTTAGCATACCAGAAAGTAGCAAAATCTATTCCTGAGCATTTTGCTAATGCGCTGCTCCTTACATATTGTTGTTTGGTTTCTTCTTTGTGATATACCTTACATAATATACAATATACATAATATACAATATATAGAAGTTGACTAAAAACAAGATAAAAACATTATCTATTTATTTATTCATTCATTCATTCATTCATTCATCCATCCATCCATCCATCCATTCATCCACTCAATCAATCAATCAATCAATCAATCTACACAGCTGCCCATATCAAATTATTTTGGTAAATACAGTAAATATGCCTGTGAGTTCTCCTCATCTTAAGTAATGTGATCTAATAATAAAATTTCTATTTTCTGCCATTAAATGGTACCATTATTCGCTGCCTCAGGGAAAGTCTCCCTATACCTTTCAGAGCAATGAGTTCAGTTGCTTCTTAAGGTAAATAAATAAGCACAATTTTGAGATGTTCACACTACTGCCTAGAGATTTACAACTAAAGAAGCTAAAAGGACACTATTTTCCCATTAATGTTATTTTAAACCAAAGATTTATGAGTAGATCTGAGTGAATAAGTATACAATGCATTCATTATCTCTGCAGACTTTGCCAAATTCATTTGTCGTCTTTTAAAATTACAGTTAACATACTGCTCTTTATTTTAAAACACACCACAGTGTCCATAGTTTCCACTTATTTTGCTTTGCTGCCTCCTACTTTGAGGCCAGTTTCAGATTGTGTGTGGAATATTGGAAATTGTTTTTATGCCAGGCTAGATTACTTGTCCTTCTAATGCAATCTTTCCAGATTTCCCAACAGATGGCTTCTCCATCCTTGCTGTCTTAACCTTGTAATTTGGAGCTATCAAAGCCAAACTTCAAGCCTTCATTAGATAAAGTGCGCACAAAGTGGACAGCAAGGAAAAAGATGTTGGATAGAAAAGGGAACTATTAATAGGAAATTTACACAATGCAGTAATAAAAACGATGTTGGTTCTGACAAGTTATAGAGTTCAACACTGCTTCATACAGTTGCCAATCAGATGCCTTTGGAAAGCTCACAGACAGGAAAAAGGTCTGGATAGTAGACATTGCAATACCTAAAGACAGTAGACTAGAAAATAAAGAGCAGGAGAAAATCACAAAATGTAACAGCTTCCAAACAGAAGTAAAACGACTGAAGTAAAGGAAAGCAAAGACAGTACCAACAGTAATAGGCACTTTGGGTGAAATTCCAAAATATCTGGAGCACCACTTGGCATTGACAAAATCAGCAACAATCAATTGCAGAAAGCCGTTTTACTTGGAACAGCTTACATCCTGCAATTACTATACCTTTACTATTATTAAACAATGTGTCTGCCTATCCCAGGTTCTTAGGAATGACTCAATAGATAAACAAAAATGCCAATCTAATCTAAATATCTGGCAGACTGTGCCACCAACCTTAATAATGTAAACACTGTAATAGTTACTATTCTGACAATATATTATTACTACATGAACAACTATTATAATATCACCCATTTTACTATATTTTATTTTCATATAAAATTAAAAGCAAACCTAAGAAAGATTGCATAAAACAATCTTATTTATACAGTGATGTTTTTAATGGTTCTAATATAAACAGCTTTTTACAGCTGCTATTACACGTAGGAACCCTTGTTTAAACAATTAATGTCTTACTCTTTAGGACCAAGGAATGTAGTGACTCAGAAATTATGAAAGTACATATATTCCTTCTTGGGAATCTTTACCCATTATATTTACAGACTATAAATTTTCAGCTATCACATCTCCTAGACTGAATGTAAAATACAATTGGCAATTACATTAATAAAGTAATGGGGCCCTGATAGGCTAACAGCTAACAAGCCAATTAATGTATTTATCAGCTTTTAAGATGACAGTCTGTGAAAACATTTCAGGGCTCTTCAAGATAATTTTTCTATTAAGGTGCTACATTTGTCAATAAGAGTTTAAAATAGCTATATCTGCTTCACATCAGTTATTCCTCAAAATTAACATAGGGGCCTTCCAAGCTTTAAGAATAAGGTATCTACAGAAAACCCATAGTAATTCATGATGCTTCTTTTCGTTCTGAACTAATCATGAAATTGTGAAGATGCCTTTATAACATTTACTTCGCTAAGGTATACAGAAAGTCTTAAAACATCTAAAGGATCAAAGAAAATATATGTCACGGACTATAAACTGTTTTAAAGCACCTTGCTAATCTTCAGACAATAGAGAGACTTAGTATATTCAAGCACCCTAACCCAAATAATGAACCCTGGACCTAAGGGGGGGTCACTTTAGCCCCAAATATCCCCAAAATCATAGGGGTCTGGATTAATTTCCCAGTCAGCTCTATTGTGCAGATTACTAATCCAAGAATTAAACTGTCCCTTCTGGGACTTGTATGCTTTACAGTACACACTTCATTTGGGTACCTACTGAGCATAAATTAACTGGAAATTCCTTTCCAAATTTCATCTCTTTCCTTCACTTTGGCCAGGGTGATGACTTGCTGATCTGTCTGGATCAAGTTTACTATTGCTAATAATAATAATAATAATAATAATAATAATAATTATTATTATTATTATTATTATTATTATTATTATTATTATTATTATTGAATTTATATACCGCCCTATCTCCCTTACGGGACTCAGGGTGGTGAACAGGCGATAATAAAAACCACGATAAATATACGCAAGTTTCTGTTCTAAAATCAAATTAAATAACAGGCCTGCTCTAAAATACCCCATACAAAACCCCCACTAAAACATAATCAAACTACGCCAGGCCGGCCGCACGGAATAGATGGGCCTTCAGGGCTCGGCGAAAAAGGTGCAGGTCCGCAACTGTACGTAATTGGTGGATTCCCTGCTTCTTTATCCTTCCTGGACTAGAAAAAGAAGAATGAAGGAACTTTCATTTTTCCTGTCGCTAGGCCTAGAAAGGGAAAGCAGAAGAACTTTTGTCAATTTCATCTAGTCCAAAAAAAACCAGGCCCAAAATTGCACTGTTGCATCAATGAACTTTAAAATAATCAATGGCAATGGAGGGCAGACCAGTGACCACAAGCGAGGGGGTGTTTCCACTGCAAGCAGCTGTAGACAATTGCATGGAAGAGTAAAAAAACTGAAACACAGCATGCAAACCACACAGCACAACTCAAGCCAGAGCAAGACAGGAATTATTACTTTAGAGAAGAACTCAGAAAACATGGCCAGAGATTGCATCATCGGCTGTGTTGGGGTGAATTAGGTGACATCATCCATTCCTGCTCTCTAAAAATTCCTGCACTGAGGTGAACTGGAATAGAATAGAATAGAATAGAATAGAATAGAATAGAATAGAATAGAATAGAATAGAATAGAATAGAATAGAATAATAGAATAATAACTTTATTGTCACTTTGAATGTACACTAATCGGCTACATTAAAATGAAATTTCATTGCATACAGCTCTCAAAGGCTCACCACCTCTGATATACACTACATAAATATAACATAAATATGACATAAATAAATAAATACAGAATTATGCATATACCCACACATATCCTCATATACCCACATACAGATCTGCCTTGAGATAAAGATGAAGACATAGAGATCTCCTAGAAAAATGGGATTTTCTGGGTGCTCTTTAGATTGCTTTTTTTTCCCCTGTGGTCATGCAGAGAAGGAAAAAGAACAAAATGAGGTAGAGGTAAACCCTTCCAGACTTTTTCTGTAGTAACAGTAACCCCGATTTCAATCTTCCAGATTTTTTTTTTTACATGGAAATAACATTTTCCCTGGGGGGAAAAATGGACAAATGGTTATGTTTTAACTGAACCATTTATCATAGATCATAGAACGCTAATGCAAGGAGATGTCCAAAGACCAATAGTGGGGATGACTGGATTAATTAGATCTATATCTCAATACAAAGAAGATGTCAGATTTCATTCATAAAACTATGAGTAAGATTTGCACTTTTCACAGTTTGACTGGAACATTTCAGTAAGTCTGCATATTGGATTGTAATGTATCAAAATAGCTTTCTGAACAACCCTTGGGATTGGGGAAATGTTTCTAAAGCTATTATTGAAAGATCCACAGTTGTTAAAACATGTTCCAATACAATTGCCAATCATGGCAATATTTTTGAACCAAATTACTTCCTGAGCTTTAAAATGAATGTTTTTTTCCCTTTTCCCCTTTCATTCTTCAGCTGTAAAATGAATACAGCATGTCTACATTGTAAAATGGCTCTAGATGGAAATAGGATTGCTCTTGAACTTAATTTGCTCTTAAACTTAATTTACAAAGTAAGTTTCAGAGTAGCAAAATGGATGTTTAGTTTAATTTGCAATGCGCATTTAAATTTATTCTTCATAATACTGATCTTTTGATGTAGACTGGCAAATTTCTGGTCATTATTTCATTTGTGAACATGATTATGTAAAAAAAGGGAGGATCCTTACTCAAGCATTTTCAATGGAATTAAAATTGCTTTTTTCAGATCAGGGTTCCTCCCCCATAAATATGCAGTTACTTTTTGTTGCTAACAATCCAATTGTCTTCCCATAAGAAAGCATTTCTTCCGCAATGAAATCACATTCCTTGTATTTCCAAAATATGAGTTAGAAAAAAATGTCATTATTGCCAAGCCAGTTTGGAGACTGCTATGCATTGTGTCTGCCTACAAAAGGATGGGACTGGGCAAGTAAGTTGATTTATATACACCATTACACGCACCTTCGGCCCCAAAGGATTCAGGGCCATCATCAACCATGTTTCCCATCTGTGGGTCACGTCAGAGCAAGGGGTGTCAGTGCTGAATGAATGCTACAAGCTTTTCTTAATGGCTCTTTTGAGTCCCCTCTGATCACAGTTATCAACCATAGGCTGAATGTAGTTTGAAAAACACAACAGAAAAAAGTAATGAGAGGGATCCATTATAATGGTTGGGAGGGAAGCTCAGCTGAAGCTTCAGACGAAAATTAAATGAATCAATATTTCTGCATAGGAAACCCCCTTAAAAAATCAGAAAAAGAATATGGCTGGGGCAAATCTGCATGAACCATTCCTTCCCATTTTACATCATAAGTTCCCCAAAGATAGTCAATATAACTTTGCCACCATAAGATTGCCTTCCTTTGTATAAGTATGACTTTAAAGTCTGTTGGTAACAGACTTTTTTGTGCAGAAATATTGGAACATTTAATTTTCTGCTGGAGCTTCAGGGGAGCTTCCCTCCCAGACGTTTTAACTCACCAAACCCTCATTGCCCAGTGAAAGGTTTACCAGGTCCTGCTATTGCATAATGTCCCCTTGATAAGCTCTAATCCAGTGTTGTTTGAACTTCTCAGTTACCTGAATTCGCTGAAGAGACCTAACAAGGCAAATGCTCCTGATGCCTTGTTTATGCTGCCGCTTTCACTGGAGCTTATTAAACTCATAGTTACTCCATATAAGCTGCGTTCAGCCTTTCTCCAACAGCAAAGTGTTGACAGTAAGTAACAGACACTTTGCCCCCAAGGTACCATGTTTACACATTGGTGCAAAAGCCTGGTAGATTTGAGCCCTGTAAAACTATCACAGATAACAGGACTGTTATCAGATAAGTGACTATAATAAATGACTACAATTAGGGCTCTGCTGATGAGACTACTTGGTGGTCTTTCCACTCCATTTTGGACAAATCCCAGGCCTAACAGTAAAAGAAACACCACCACCCAAAAAGAAAAATGGGTTGGAAAAGGAGATGGAACAAAGCCCTATGATTTCTTGAAAGGATGTTGTATAGAAAGAAGTGGGACCTGCAAGAGATATTGCAGTATAGTTTGTTGCTAGGTCTGCCAACTACTCCATTCTTTCCTCCACTACTCTATAAAAAACATACACACATTTTTAGTTCTCTTTCTTTATGTTTAGATGTTCTATGGACCCAGGGCAGGTGATTTAAGAGATACAAGGAATGTTAGTAAAGCCCTACTGATTTATTCTGACCTACTCCACCATTGCTAAACAGATGCAGTCAGGAACCTTACAGGCTTAAACACAAATCTTCTCCATTGCTGCTGTCTAGCAGTTACTAATTATGGTAATTGTAGAGCAATTTTCTTTTTGGGGGATTTTAAAGATTTCATCTTCTATTTTTATAGACCTTGGAGTTATCCCATATTCACTGATGCTTCTCTTCAGTTTGTGGCTCATGTCTGATGCTATTTTGGTTGTGTGGGCAACAATATTTTTGGTCCAAATGTCAAAAATCAAAGCATTGTTGGATATCTGTGAACTAGACATAAAATTCTAATTCTTCTTCAAAGGAACTAATAATCATCCAGTCCATAACAATCTTAGGAGCTATAGCCAATAAAAGGACTAGCTGTAAGTCTTTCCCATTTATAGCAGTTAGATAAATAACATTGAGAAGACAGGATTATTTGAAGTTCAGAAATCAATGCATTTGCTATAGATTTAGGAACAGATTTAGGAGCAGATATGCTCAGGCAATGAACAGTGATGGAGATATTGTTTAATGCCAATTTCATGTCACACTTCCAGATCAGTAATTATCCATTATAATCATTTGCCAATACATCCAAATAAGGAATTTTCATTTCTTTTTGTATTATTATTCCTTTGAGTATTTCTCATTGCATGCTTCAGTTAAAAGAACTACGGTACATCTTTCCATGCATCCATATTTCATCACAATCATGCTGCTTCACAGGGTTTGTTGTCTTTTGGGTTTTTTTAATTATATTTTAACTTTTTGTCCCTTAAGACAACTAATAAATTCCAGTAAAAGATTAGATTTAAAGCAGTGTTCTACATGAATCATTCTCACCAATGTGTGTTTTTCTCACAAAAGCAATACAGAGTGTTTGAGCTGATCTAGCCAGATAGTTCTTATATGTTTTTGTCCTTAGCTGGAAAAGAGCTGAAAATCTCTTAACATTAGGCCTTCTAGACTTGGCCTTAGACAAAGGTCAGCTCTCACTTGGGATGGCTGAAGAATTCAGATCACTTCCAGCCAAGTATCAGGTCACATGTCTGCTCATCCTAGCTGGAATTGAACCAAACTGCTCTGGAGAGGTGCCCAGAAGTAAAAATAATTAACCCTGAATTGTCCCATAGGAAGGACTGAAATATATCAGTGAGAAAGGGCATGCCTTAGGATAATGTTGCGCCAGCAAAAATACAGATATCCTTTTGGTGTATGAAGACTTTTATTCTGTAAAAAAAATAGCAGTTTTATCTGGAACACTGCTAAGAGTAGCTGCAATTACTATTGTAAAGGTGTTTCTGTTTACACCCAATAGAGTCATTATGTCATAGACATGAGAATAATAGCCTATAATTTAAGCACTTTAGTGAAAACTCTTTAAAGGATATTCAGATATCTACACAGTTTAGTCATTTATAAGAATACACTGTTTAAGACAGCACTGAGTGGGTTCTTCAGATGCCTGTAAGCATCTGCCAAAGCTGTAACATACCAAACTTAAAACTAACCGTTGATAACATATGTAGGCTTTAACTTTAAGGAATTAGTTGTTCACACACACTGCTATAAATTTGATTTATGGTATCATGCAAGCAATATAGTTTTGCAAATCCTTCCCTCCCCATTAAACATGGCCTTGTTCTTTTTAGAAAAGATATCATATAGGTTTGGTTGAATTTAATATTTCTTATAATATTTCTAGGGGAATGGCCCTGAATGGGAGTACAATTCCCAAAGGAGCTTGACATCTTGTGTGAAAGTAGGATTTATGGGTGTCTTTGCAGCAGCAGAGCCTCTCATAAACTCCCCAACTTACACATTGGAATCAGCTTGTTTAACTTAATCATGAGCTTAGGGGTGATCCAGTTGACCTTTGTAAAATATGATAAGGCCTCTTGCTGAAATTACTGTAGTCTTCAGATTAATGGAAGACTGTCAAACAATGTAATCTTAACAATTTGAACTGTTTTAAGAACTGTATGTTGAACTTTTTATTACTGGGTTGAGTGGAAAACAATTTCCAGATTATCTTTTATTTGGGCAAGGGAAAGGAAGGGAAGGGAAGGGACAATCTAGTTCCAAATACTTCTTTTTACTTAAAAAGTTCATTCATACACTCTGTCCTCAGTGTGTTTAGATGGGGAACAGCTTTTAAAAGGGAGTGCATGGAGAGCAGATGTCGGTGTAATTTTTATATTTGAAACAGTCACATGATTTGATATTTCTCATTCTATGCAGCAAAAAGTTAAAATAATGGCAGGAGTTACTTTAGTATTTCTTTTTCCTCCTACACTTCCTATTACTGAGGCACTGACCAGTTGACAAAACACACTGGAGTAAAACACACACTGAGTTAGGAAATAGTGAAAAAATGGGAAAGGGTTTAATAACTCCAATGAAAGAGAAACCAACCTTTTCTAAGACAAACTGCTCCAATATAAAATGGGTCTTATCATTAAAAAATATTATCCTAATAATTAAATTAAATTAAATTAAATTAAATTAAATTCTGGAAACTGAATGTTGAATCCTTCTGGAACAAGCATGCTCCATCTTCTTCATAAGAGTCCCTTCAAAGCATTCAAAGTTAGCTATCGTGCTTCCCCTTAATTTTCTCTTCCCAAATAGAGTCCCTTGATGGTGAGATGGGTGGCATATAAATTAAATAAATAAATAGAATTGTGAAATCTCCTCGACTTATGATCACAACTGAGCCCCAAATTTCTGTTGCTAAGCAAAACATTTGTTAAGCGAATTTTGCCCCCTTTTATGACCTCTCTTGCCACAGTTGTTAAGGGAATCACCGCAGTTGTTCAGTGAGTAACACAGTTGTTAAGTGAATTCGGCTTCCCCTTTGACTTTGCTTGTCAGAAGGTCACAAAAGGAGACCACATGACTTGGGACACTGCAACCGTCATAAATATAAGACAGTTGCCAAGTGTCTGAATTTTATTCACATGACTGTGGGAATACTGTAACAATCATAAGTGTGAAAAATGATCGTCACTTTTTTCAGTGCTGTTGTAACTTTGAACAGTCACTAAGTGAACTGTTGTAAGTCAAGCACTACCTGTACTTCGTTCTGCAGGTCTCCAGCATAGCCAAATAGACAAGGCAATTGAGAAATCACACTCCTCTATTTGCAAGTTCTCCAGTCCTAAAATCTTCAAGACTCAAGAGCAAATGGACAATCAGGAGGAAATAAACATGAATAAAGATCACACAACAAAATATACATCATTTATTTGAGTTCATCTATGCCAGCGGTTCTCAACCTATGGGTCACGACCCCATTTGGGGTCGATCGACCATTTCACGGGGGTCGCCAAGCAAGGCTGTCCACCATTTTTTCCCCCTTTTCCGGCAGGTGCCTTACCTCCCTTGAGCTGGGCCAGCTGGTGGTCGGCCTGCTCCGTCTCTGCCGCTTGCCAGCTACGCCTCGGCCGGCGCAGGGGGCAGAACCACGCATGCGCGGCGCTCCCGGGCAGGGAAAGTCCTCGACTTACGACCAGTTGGGTAGTCCTCGACTTACGACCGGTTTAGTCCTCGACTTATGACCGGTTTAGTCCTTGACTTACGACCGGTTTAGTCCTTGACTTACGACCGGTTGGGGGTCGCGGCATTAAAAAGGTTGAGAACCACTGATCTATGCAAAGCAAGGTCCTGTTTTCTTCCTATCAGCTTCCATGAGAAGATAGGAGAATGTAGCTGACCAAGACAGGCAAAGCTAAACATTAGCTTCCATCACACAAAAAGGAATCTTCCATTTGTTGTTTTGCATGAATCGCAAAAAAATATTTTGCTAATAAATGAAGGCATACCATAGTTGTCTAATATCAGGTTTTTCCAATCTATTTCCCTGAACTACAAACTCTCTCATTCCCATCAAGCTTGGTCATTACCTGGGTAGCAACATTTCAACAGATCCTCAAAAACCAACAGAGGAGAAAAGTCTGGGGAGAACAAGCCAAGAATACTACTGTAAATGTTTGCTATTTGTACATCTCTCATAGGTACCTTGCTGAGAACAGAACAGTGAACAATTAGTCTTTGATTAGATCAAGAAAAGGGTTTTTAAAGAGTTTTGGATTTTCATTTTTTGTGTTGTATATTCAAATATTCTTCCATCTCTTTATTCTCTAATGAGGAAAAAAAGAGAATATTGTCAATAATATCCCAATCCTTCTTACATTCTTAGTCGACAATCCTATATCCAATTATCTCAGAGCTAACCTCATTAAACTCATGGGTTTTACTTCTACATAACAACTGCAGAAATTGACAGAAGTGAAGAATAGAAAAGTTAACCCCAGATTAGTTTACTTATTTCAAAAAGAAATAGAATTTTTCACTGAGTTTTTTTTTCTTTCAAATAATTAGGTTATC
Organism: Protobothrops mucrosquamatus; assembly: GCF_001527695.2. NCBI lineage: Eukaryota > Metazoa > Chordata > Lepidosauria > Squamata > Viperidae > Protobothrops > Protobothrops mucrosquamatus. The sequence continues at coordinate 115,508 of NW_015386365.1, read as the reverse complement.
TTCCACTTTCAACAGACTTTTTAACTTTTTTACTGACTTAATTTCACCCCCCAAGATGCCCAGTGAGCAGTATTAAATATGCATACAATGGGCAGAGGTGCCTGTCCCTAACATCTGGTAAACCCATTGAATACAAACACCAATATTTGTAATCCAACACTAAAATTAGATGCAGAAAAGGGTTAAAATAATGCAGTTCAAAAAGATCTACATCCTTAACCTGAGTGGTTCCACATATGGTAAATTTCCTTTGATGTAGGCAAATGTAAAATAACTTGTCTGTTACAAAATTGAACTAAGTATAATGTGTTAAATAGAACAGCCAGTAAGCATGCTGGTCAGGAAAAGCATTTGGGAGTCATTGTGGAAAAAAATGTGGAAACTATCAATCCAGAGGGCAACAATAGTGCAAGCAAAGGCAAATTAAGCAGGAGAGGAGGAGGAGGAGGAGGAGGAGGAGGAGGAGGAGGAGGAGGACTACTTTTGGATGGGAGAACACTGAAATAAGCAAACATATTTTCCCTTCTACGAAGAAATTCCCTTGTCCTAAGCTGGCCCTATTATTGTAAAAAGAAATTGTCAATGAGAAATCAGAGAATGTATCTTTATTCATGTTCCCGGTAATAAGAGAATCTCTTCTAAAACTTCCAGAATCTAAACCAGGAAAGTGCATGAAATTCAAGTCCCATCAACTTTTTCCCAGACTTAGAACTTAATATACACTTGAAGGACAAGCAAGGAAAGCAGAATCCAAGGCTGGAGTCTCCACATGTTACTTGACTGACTTAATGGGATCTTCATTATTCTCTTAATGAGAATGATCACAGGAGCAGAGGGGATTGAAAGCCAGACAGGAACATAGGTCCACATGCAAAGTGCTTGAGTTACACATAAGGGAAGATGCTTATTATATGGATCAAGGTTTGGCTGAGAGCCACAAATATGTAGAAACTTCCAGGTCCACATAAACTTCCAGAAAGAAAGGTCCTGTTATTGAAATATCTGTGTCTTACACTGGAAAGTGGATGCAAGTACCATGTGGTCCTCTGTGTGTGTTTTACTGTATAGGAAAACTGGCTGGATGTATTAAACTTTCCTCTTAAAATAGCATATCTTGGATTTCAGTACAGTCCCATAAAGTCTACCCACAATGTTATCCCATTATATTTCTTGGTGATTATGTCTAAATAATGGAAGGATTATAATTTTAACATACATTTTAAAAAAATCCAAATGAGAGAATTGAAAGCCTAGGATTATCTTTTACTATCTTTTTAAGATGCCAACCAAAAGGCCCATTCCTGAAACTCTCTGTTTTCACAGAGAAGGAATCTGTCAGTGCTATTTACTGATAGCATTAACCATCCATTTATTTTAACAATCCATCATCCCCATTTCCAGTTAATTAATTGTTGGTTCTCTGGATCTGCTGGATGAATGGAAGCAAAACATTGTTTTACTTGTTCTTGAGATATGCACTTTCCAATTATTGAAGCCATAAGCATTAGGTCTGTACAAAGAATGCTTCATATTTTTCCTGAATATTTTTCATGAGTTCTTTACATCAAATCTGAATAGCGTGTGATTCATCAAATCAATACACTACATTATCTCAGTATCCATCAGGGTTCAACAAAATTCCTCGGTTTTGTTGTTCTGCAAAAACAGACATTATGAACCCTCGAGAATGTTTATATAATTATGTCCACGTAGGTTAACTTCAAGATTATAAGCTTGTTTGGAACATTAAGGAATATCCTGAGCAAAATCTTATGCAACGTGTTGCAATAAATGGTTTTATTAATATGGTTACATTCATGCAGCTTACAGAGAAATCAGCCCAAAACTAAATCATATAGACTCACAGACTGTATTAATTTCAGTGGTGAGGGCACTCAAAGGTATGCTGAATGTCCAGTAAACATTGTTCTAGCCACTTTTGAGAATACACTGGAACCTCAGTTGTGGAGGTAGAGATAGAATGTTACAAACCAGTACAAAGGGGTTGGTTTAAAATAAATTATCAAGGTAATGAACACAAGGAACAGTATTAAAACTGCAGGCAAATATTTCAGGAAAAGTTCCTAACAAAGAAGTAGTTACTGAAACATTTCTTTCCTACATTATGAGACTCAGCTCTGTGGACTGATTTGTTCTGTTCTTCTGATGACTATACCACCCTGGCTAAGTTAAAGAAATGAATTGGTGAAAGAATCTTTCCCTGCTGTGCTCTGTTAGATTACCTTCTACATAATTCAACACTGTGATATGGAGATGCAGGTTTTATTAACTATCTATTACACAGTCAGTTGAGCGAGTGAAAATTCATGCTCCAGGACTAAGTTCTTTCTCCCTTTACATTCTCCTTCTATTCTGAATTGATCTCCACTTTGCACAGATCGCCATGAGGCCATTACGGGAAACTGTCAAATGAGATTTGTTTTTGAAAGATCAGTAGATTCGTTGGGTGGGGAGGCTGCTGCAGGCAAGTGCTACAGAATGCATAAAGCCTTGTTCTCAGTCAAAGGACGATGCACAAACATCTCCGCAAGCATTAGACAGATAAAACTTTTGATTACTTGCTCCTAAAATCATCATATTGACTAAAATGAAACTCCAATATTTTTCTGACTTCTTTCCCCACCTTAAAAACAGCTAGTACTGTATGTATTTTTGTTTTTGTAGTCAGGATAATGCAACTCAGTTTCCCCCAGCCTTCTGCCTTCCGGGTATACCCAAAATAAAAGGGGTAAAGATTCTAAAATCAACCTTAAATTCTGGTGACTACATAAGACACAAGGTGCTGTTTTCTTGCCAACAATATGGAAGTAGTTTTATATTGCTTCCCCCTCCCCAATACTATATTTTTATTTCCCAATGTTATCTACAATCTTGGAGCATCCTGGTGGTCTCCCATTCAAGTACTAACCAAGTCTGGCTGTGGCTAGCCTTTTCAATGTCAGCTAAGTGCTGCCATCTGCTGTGTTTACATTATGCACTGTAGTACATCTTCCACATCTCCCAGAATGGGAAAAATGAATGAACCTGGTGGCGTTTCTATAAAAGGATGAATACATCAGGTCCTTAAATGATACAAGGTGCAAATGAAATAAACTTCTCCATTCTTGCCTCAACACCCAAAGAAGTGCAACTGTGAACCTTAGAAGCAGAACCAAATATTTCTAAGCAAACGTCTGAGATTTTTTCCCATTCCCTGGAAAAAGAATAATTTCAGTCCTGGGAAGGGGGATTGAAGAATTATTCCTCCCTTGGAGAAATGTGATGAAGTGGTGTTCCTCTGCCCACAAACAGAGTAAGGGATTTCAAGAGGTTTATTGCACATAACTTGTAGACTTCAACTCCCAGAATTCCTCAGCCAGCATGCCTGGCTGAGGAATTCTGGGAGTTGAAGTCCACAAGTCATAAAAGGGCCAAGTTTGAAGACCCCTGCACTAAATGATGTAAAGTGGAAGTTGGAACATGCTTAGTACCCAAACCAGTTTCCAGAATTCTTCACAGGAGTTTTTATAGCAATACAAACACTTGCTAATGAATCTTGTTTTCCTTACCAAACCAGTGTAATATAATAGTTAGAGTCGTGGACTAGAACAAGAGATATCCAGGTTCAAACTATGGAAAAATACTGGATTTCTTTCAAATATTTGTCATCATCCAACAAATCTCACAAAGTTATTATTATAAAGATAAAATTGGAGGAAAGAAGGATAATGTATGCTCAGGAGGAAAGGCAGGCTATAAGATAAAGTATTAACCAACTCATGAATATTCAGAAGCTGGAGGACATCCAGAATATGGATGTAATCGTATGGCCCATTGGAAATAAGGACATCATGATACTGTGTTTATAACCTGCTATTGACCTATCAAAATATATGCGGTAAAAGCCATCAATTCTTTGGTTAATCATTCTTTACATTCAATTTGTTTCCATGCCATATAAAGTTTTCTTCTCTTTTTAAAAATATAATATTGTAAACACAGAGGTAGCTCCATCATTCTTAGATATGCTTTTCTTGAAGGGTTTTTCAAGGATTAGTAAAAAAAAAAAAAAGGCTGAAAAGTGAGATTCAAGATGGAAAATGTATTTCTCGAGAGATCTTCCTCTTCCCGTCCCCTCCCCCAAATCCGGAAGACAGGAAAGATCAGACTATTCATAACAGAGGAGAGAGACCTTTCTGGAGTCTTCAGGGGAAAATCAATCAAAGAAATTATTTTTCCCACAGACCAGGGCATAACAAACTTTAATAACCATGGGATTTTTTCTCCCTGATTGAGGCATAAATCTTTGATTAATTTATAGCCTGGAGTGACTATATAATAGTCCCTAATGTGTTTTCTGAATAGGAATTGAGCACTAGTAAAAAACATTTAAAAAAAAAAAGCTGGCTCTCTTCAAATTAATGAGAGATGTAGTTGTTGCAGCCCTTCTAATATTTGAGTCTGAAATAATATAGAAGACTGCAAATCTTGTTTAAGTCCCACTGAAATTTATGGGATTTAAGTAAATTGCACCTGACATGTCCCAATAGATATTAACAAGTGCTGTTGCAACTTTGTTTTTATTTATTAGAAAGCAAATTTATCTGAATCTGTTGGGTCGCTTTTGAATAAACTTGCTTATGATTTTTATATGCATCCATAGCACTCATAGCAGTGCAATACCATATTGTATCTATAGAATTAAATACCCTTTCCCCAAATATGGTACCCTCAATAAGCGGATGATTTCAACTGCTATCTAAATAAGAATGATTAACTCATGAAGAGTCACCTTATCAGTGACATACGTAGTATATAAATTTAATAAATAAATAATAAACAAACAAATAAGAGCAGTGTGGGGAAATATTTTCCTAAAGCATGCCAGGCCAATGCCGAGGAACTTATGCACTTCCTATTACTGTACAGCTGAATTCCAACTCCCACTAGCCTAGTCAATATGACTTAATAATGAAGGATATTGGGAGTAACAATCCAGGAATATCTGTAAAATCCTCATCCCTATGCAGGTAGTTCTCAGATTACAATGGCAATGGGGACCAGAATTTTGTCATTAAGCAATGTGGTCGTAATGTGGAACATCACATGACAATATCAGCAACAGTGGCCATCCCACCAATCCCAATTGCCAGCGTAACACATATTGCATAGGTTGTTAAGCAGAAAGAAGTGGAAATCCCACACAAGCAGGCTATGGGTGAGAGGTGTGAGTAAAAACTATGGGCAGGCAGGCTGTGGCATTCAGGAAAGTGCACAGGTGCTGCAAACTGGTGGGTGCCACAGGCAGGTACATATATGCTGCCAATAGATGGGTGCTATAGGGAGGCCCTACTGAGTGCAGTTGGGTATGCCTGTATCACAAGAGAGTGCTAAGAAGTGAGAATGGATGTTTAGGTGCCATGGAGTGGGGAGGGTGGGTTGGAAGGGTGCTGCAGGAAAGCGCTACAGAATGCAGTGAATAAGTGCCAGAGACGCTATAGAGCATAAGTGGAGAACACAGAAATCAAATTAACTACATTATTGGTACAAGTTGGCAGAAGAGCTTAGTTATAAGGGCATAGATATAGCCAGGGACTGGTTGTGGAACAGATCAGGAATGATCATGTACAATATTCAAGTGTATGTGTATTCCTTTGCACATAAAGATAGTGAAAAATTATTAGGGATTTTTTTAAAAAGGTCATGTTTGAATTAGCACTTAAAAAAAATAAGCAATATTAACATTTTCCCCATCTGTTAAAGCAATTAAGAATTGAAAGTGAAAGATTAGGGTTACTAGATCTGGGCTACAATACTCCAGACTACTAGATAACAATATCAAAAACTCCTGCTTGCCATCTACTGATAGTCTGGAATTTTGCAACCCAAATATGCAAACCTTGTGAAAGTAAATATGTGGGGGATGGCATACAATATAACTAAGACATGTGAATGTATTATTAACATGATAAAAGACCCTCGGAGAATATAAAATCAAACAACAGAAAATTGGGCAGGGGTGGATGAGGGAAATCATCTGATATCATACTGGAATTTAATATAATACAAACACTAGCAATATAAAACAATCCAACCAATGTCTTAAACTTCAAAAGAGCCGACTTTAACAAACTCACAGAGAACCTAGGAAAGATCCCATGGATGAAAATCCTAAAGGGGAAAACAACCCAAGAAGCATGGGAAACCCTGAAAAATGCTATCACGAAAGCCCAGACCACCACAATACCATTGAGAAAGAAAAACAAGAAATTCAAGAAAAAAACAACAAGGCTACACAAAGATCTCTCTAACAAACTGAAAGACAAAAAGGACAAATACAAAAAATGGAAAGAAGGGCACATAACTAAGGCTGATTATCAGCAGATGGCCCAAACACGCAAAGATGAAGTCAGGAAAGCAAAGGCTCAGGACAAACAAAGACTTGCAACAGAAATCAAGGACAATAAAAAAAGTTTCTTCCAACATATTAACAAGAAAAAAGTCATGGAAACTGTAGGGCCACTAAAGAGAGAAGGCGGCAAGGAAATTACAGGCAACAGAGAGAAAGCAGAGCTTAACTCATACTTTGCATAGGTCTTCACACAAAAAAACCTATAGCCCAACATACCAAAAAAACTACTGCAAAACACATACTAGAAACAAAAATTAAAATAAGCAAGAAAATGGTAAGAGAACACCTATCCAACCTTGATGAATATAAATCACCAGGAACCCGACAGATTACATCCCAGAGTTCTGAAAGAACTGGCAGATGAAATCTCAGAATCATTGCACCACATCTTTCATAAATCCTGGAGCACCAGGGAAGTACCTGAGGATTGGAAAAGGGTTGATGTGGTCCCCATCTTCAAGAAAGGAAAAAAACAGACTCAGGAAACTACAGACCAATCAGTTTAACATTAACACCTGGGAAGATCCTAGAAAAGATAATAAAAAACAGATCTGCAAACAACTAGAAGCAAACAAAGTTATAACTAGTAGCCAGCACGGGTTTGTTAAAAACAGATCATGCCAAACCAATCTTATTTAATTCTTTGACAAAGTGACTAAACTAATAGACCAGCAAAATACTGTGGACGTAGTATACTTAGATTTCAGTAAGGCATCTGACAAAGTAGACTACAACCTACTCCTTGGTAAGCTAGGAAAAGGTGGAATAGACAACATCACCACCAGATGGATCTGTAGCTGGCTGACAAACCATACCCAACCAGTAGTCCTCAATGACACTACATCCACATGGAGAGAAGTAAGCAGTGGGGTACCACAAGGTTCCATCTTAGGCCCAGTACTCTTCAATATCTTCATAAATGACTTAGATGAGAGAATTGAAGGGGAACTCATCAAATTTGCAGATGACATCAAACTGACAGGAGTAGCCAACACCCCAGAAGACAAACTCAGGATCCAAAAAGATCTTGACAAACTTGAACAATGAGCTCTATCCAACAAAATGAGTCTTACATTTAGGCAGGAAAAACCGAAGGTACAAATACAGATTGGGTGAGATCTGGCTTAAAAACAGTAACTGTGAAAGGGACCTTGGAGTCCTAGTGGACGATCACTTGACTATGAGCCAGCAGTGTGCAGCAGCAACCAAAAAAGCTAATAGAATCCTGGGTTGTATAAACAGAGGCATAGAATCAAGATCATGTGAAGTACTAATACTGCTTTACAAAGCCCTAGTAAGACCACACCTGGAATATTGCAGCCAATTTTGGTCACCATATCACAAAAAATGTTGAGAGTTTGGGAAAAATTCAGAGAAGAGCAACTAAGATGATCAAAGGCCTGGAGGCTAAAACATACAAAGAACGGCTATGGGACTTGGGTTTGGCTAGTCTAAAGAAAAGAAGAAATAGGGATAACATGATAGCAGTATTCCAGTATTTGAGGGGCTGCCACAAAGAAGAGGGCATCAAATTATTCTCCAAAGCACCAAAGGCCAGGACAAGAAACAATGGTTGGAAACTGATCAAAGAGAGAAGCAACCTGGAATTAAGGAGAAACTTCCTGACAGTGAGGACAATCAACCAGTGGAACAGCTGCATCCAGTTTTGGTCACCACGATGTAAAAAAGATGTTGAGACTCTAGAAAGAGTACAGAGAAGAGCAATAAAGATGATTAGGGGACTGGAGGCTAAAACATATAAGGAACGGTTGCTGGAATTGGGTATGTCTAGTTTAACGAAGAGAAGGACAAGGGGGGACATGATAGCAGTTTTCCAATATCTCAGGGGCTGCCACAACGAAGAGGGAGTCAGGCTATTCTCCAAAGCGCCTGAAGGCAGGACAAGAAGCAACGGGTGGAAACTAACCAAAGAGAGAAGCAACCTGGAATTAAGGAGAAACTTCCTGACAGTGAGGACAATCAACCAGTGGAACAGCTTACTCCCAGAAATTGTGGGCGCTCTCTATCACTGGAGATTTTTAAGAGACTGGACATTCTCACCTGTCTAAGACGGTATAGGTTCTCCTGCTTGAGCAGGGGCTGGACTAGAAGACCTCCAAGGTCCCTTCCAGTTCTATTCTATTCTGTTCTATTCTATTCTATATTTTGGGTGCAGGCCATAAGAAAGGAGACAATGACTAATGAAGATGAGGAAGGGTTAATTGCTGTGAAATATGGTACTGGTCATTCAGACTGATGGAGTCGAAAGACAAATTCATAGAATGAAGTCCATACCGGGCTATTAGCCAAGATCTCCGAAAAGGACTTCCAGGTTCAGAAGCAGTACATTTTTGAAAACCACCAGTTCCGGAACTCCCTGCAACTTTTAAATATTTTGCCAGCGGAGCTTTATTTGCGATCGGCCACAAGACGAACTCCACCCCCCCCCCCCCGCTCCCTGGCGGTTTTTATGGCCTCTACAGCGAAGCGAGCCTGGACGAGAGAGGCTGAATCGTAGGCTGGGCTGGGCGCGGCTGCTCTGTCTCACTTTCGTAAGGGCGAAGCCATTCTCCGCTATTTTACAGAAAGAAACACTTTGAGAAAGAGCCAGGCTTCTGCGACCTGGTGCCTCCTCCTCCACCCCCACCACCCCGACGATTCAGTCCTTCTCCCATAATCCCCAGCTAGCCCATCTGCAGAGCGCTAGGCTAGGAAAAGGTGAATTAGGGAGGATATACGTAGGTTTGCAGTTTCTTTAATCTTGAATTTATTCATCCTTCGTTACACTGATATCCAGTGACTTACATCAAACATAAATCAAGTTTTAAGACTTGGCAAGGACGGGCTGATTTTCAAGTCTGAGGAAATGGGGTTTTCCCCTCTTTGAACCCTCTTATTTCAAATGTTGAAATGTCACAATGATGACAACAATTTCATGAACGCTGAAATCTGTCTTGGGCAGTTTATATGTCAATGTCTAGCGCCTCTATTCAGTCTAAAGCCTTCCATTATACGTATTCTCCGAGTTATGCCACCTAATAATAATAATAATAAT
>NW_015386365.1:46018-105563 GCF_001527695.2 Protobothrops mucrosquamatus | reverse complement strand
CTGCTCAGGCAGGAAACCCTATACCATTTCAGACAAATGGCTGTCCAGTCTCTTCTTAAAAACTTCCAGTGTTGGAGCATTCACCGCTTCTGGAGGCAGATTGTTCCACTGGTTAATTGTTCTAACTGTCAGGAAGTTTCTCCTTAGTTCTAGGTTGCTTCTCTCCTTGATTAGTTTCCACCCGTTGCTTCTTGTCCTGCCTTCAGGCGCTTTGGTTTCTATGTAACCCCCCCCCCCAAAAAAAAAAACCAGGAGTATCGCAGGACCCTTCCCAACTAACAGAAAACGAAACGAAACGAAAGCTTATACCTTTTAATGAAGCTGATTAATCTGAAAGGTCCTCTTCCTGATATGAGGCTGTCGTGGATTATCTGAGCTCTTCCACTAGATTAACCTCACAAAGAAGAAATCGTCAACTGCAACTGATTTTATCCCAGCCTTAAAGTGGCCTTGCAGTTCTTTCCTAAAGTTTTAAGATTTCCATCCTCAACGCACACATTACACAGCGTTCCACCTTGTGTTATTAATGTCACTGTCCCGATGAGCTTTATTTTACCCATTGGTTTTAATTTGATTCGTTTTTTATTTCTCCAGGGGAATTAATTAGAAAAGAAAGAGGTAAATAAATATATCAAGAGGGCTTACTATTAAGTAAAGAGTTTCTGACCGGTCAAGCAGCTGCAAGTGGCTGGAAATGCGCATGAAAATTTATCGTCCAACAGACAGACAAAGATACCAACATCTGGCTGGCTGTGCAACGAAACATGATGATGATGATGGTGATGATGATCAGGCGCGAGACTCATCGAGATGTCTGCGAAAGACATTTAAGTTTTTCCTCCTGTAAAATCCGCCGTTGCGCGGGGGTGGGGGGGGGCTGGACAGAGAATAGAGCAGTCTGAGCAGCTTCGGCTAAACCAACGAAGTTGCAAATTTGTGCCCATAGGAAAACCCAAAGAGAACTTAATACTTGGGCAGTTCAGTACGCGCGAGCATAGTGTCTTCAGAAATGCGGCTCAGTCTGGATTTATGCAGGTCAAGGAATTCGGACATTCCATCTACCCGAATGCAGGCCAGCAAGGTCGGATGAATCGTTTTAAACATTTCGCAACGTAGCCGGGCGCCCAACTCCCATCCACGTCCGCGCCTTTAGAGACGGGACTGAGGAGTGTCGGCGAGGCAAAAAGTCAAGATGGTGGCTGCGACCGACGCTCTGCCCGTTTATTACGGTCCTCACATAAAATCCACATAAAACCCAGGCAGAGTGTCGGTCGCATCGCTGCGATCGCCATCTTCACTTTTTTGACTACGCCTGGCAAAAAAAAAACCCCAACCCGGTTGTAACATTAATCTGGGCTGTGGCTGGAGGAAAGGTAAAGAGAACCCGGCCAGGCTCGGTGAAGATGTGCCTTTAAGCTGCCCCGAGGGAAGAGGCATGTCTTTGTCTTTCAAGGCCGCACAGGACCTCTGAAAAAAAATCACCCCTCGCGTCCAGGAGAGTCGGTCGGGCTGCTGAGATGCAAGGCGAGCCGCTTCGCCCGTTCTCGGAAGCGAGCTCTGGAATCCCTTCGCGCCACGCCCTGGCCTTCTGGCCTAGCCCCAGCGGCTACTTCGCCCAGCCCGCCCAGCCAAAAGCCAAGCGAACCACATTAGGAGTCGGGATACAGTGTGGGCCGCTTAGATTCAGTCAAGAATTATTTCAGACTTTTTTCAGGGGGAAGGGCAGGATCATAATCTCGAAGGAACTCTTCCTATTATTATATCTATTAGGACGACGGCGACATTTTATTTTGTGGTTCACCTCGTCGACTTCTCACTCGAACAAATTCACCACAATCACCCTAACGCCTTAATGGCTGCTGCTACTGAGGGCAAAGCCGTAGCTTCTCCTGCCCGCTCTCGTCGCCTTCTCCAAGAACTGCCAGGACCCTCGTGCCCCATCCGAGCACGGACATTTACGGCCTACAGGGCGGATTAGAGCGCGACGGGAATCCGCTAACACCATACAAGGCCGGCTGGCCGGGCGAGCTACCACCCGCCTTCGCCGAGGAGACCCATCCATTACCGCGCCGGGATCATCTGGAGCCAGCAAAGATACACAGACGATAAATTCTGGCTGCGCGCTACCCCGCGCCCCGACGGCCGGGCCGCCCGCATTCCTGCGCGGACTGACTGGGAGGAAAGGCGGGGTGAGGCCGGGCCTTGCGAATCCGTCCCCTTGGCCCGCTATCCATCACGGCGCTGAGGTCTCTGCAGGGCCGGTGCAAAGAGGCCCCGCCGGCTGAGGCGGCGCGCTTCCCTCCCTTTCTCAGTTTCTCTCAGTGCCGGATTTGGACACGGCTAATTGAGGGGGGGAGGAGGCGGGGAGTGTTCAACATATTGGATGATATGCAAATAGTAAAATCATCTTAGTACATATAGTATTTGAGTAGCCAATCAAGGGTATCGTCCTCACTCCAGAAGGTGTTTTCAACCCCAAGATTAGCAAAAGAACCAAAGAAAGTTGCTCAGAGCAGGGAAAGGACTCTGTTTAAGATATTTTCCCTGTTGTTTCCTTTTTCTTTCTCCACCTTCCATGCTAACATATGCTCAAGGTTTAACAGAGTCCATTTACATAGAATTATCCCAAATATGTGTGGTGTATGTATGGTGTGTTTTTGTTCGTTTTGTGTTTTGGGCTACATATGTCTGCATGTTTTGTTTTCATTTTGTACCTTCAAACCAGGTGACTGCCTGGACAGGTCCCTGCAGTTCTCTTGGCAAGGTTTCAGAAGTGGTTTGCCATTGCTGTTTCCCAGGCTGAGAGAAAGGGACTGGCCCAAAGTCACCCAGCTTGCTCTGTGCTTAAGAAGGATCAGAACTCAGTTCCTAGCCTGCTGCCTTAACCACTACAACAAACTGGCTCTCTTGATTTATAGATTAAATTAAATATGGTACTGCTTTAAGTAGTGTAGATTCTGCTACAAAGCTGACAATATCCATCTAAAGTTTTAATAACATTTACCTAGTTTCCTGCCCAAGTTTATAAAAAAAACACCTCTGAACATGCTTGACATTTTGTAGTGCCTTAGAAAGTCTTGGTTCATAAATTGCTTAATTAAATGTGTGATCTGAGGACCACAACCTTGTACAATCATGTTGTAAAGTGAAGCATGAGATGCTCGACAGGAAGTTAACTGCTCTCCAGCCTTCTCACAATTCTGAACTCTTACGACAGAGGAGGGGCCACCGTGTGCATGCTCAGAAGCTCAAAACACTTTGCACATGTTCAAATATACCCAATTTTTAATCATGCCATGTGCATGAGATTCTACATTTAAATCTGTAGTGACCCCTGTGCTCTTGCTTAAATTGAGGGAATACACTAAGGACATAACATGAGTCACATTTGGAATTCCACCAAAATCTGTCACCATTCCCGTACTTAGGCCCAATACCATTGAAAAAAAGGGTCACTGAGCTCAGTGTCATAGGGGCAAAGAGAATTGTTTGGAAAAGCAACCTGATCCAGAAGGAATTTGAGGAAGGGATAGAAGGGAGAAAACCTGTAAATAGCCAGATTTCAATAACAAGGAAGTTAATTTGAAATTGATCCTTCCTGAGACTAATGAAGAGAAACATGAGCTCAATTTTGAAAAAAAAAAACCTGTGTCCTAGATTATAATCTTCTCAATTTGGATTCTTCAATTCAATAAAGTTATGTTTTGGGAGAAAGAGCAGCTGTAATGGCTTGCTTAGTTAATCTTTTACAAGCCAAAAAAGAATATAATTATTTTGCTAAATTCTATTCCAAGATCCTAAATGCCTTTCTTCCATAAATCTCCCTTCGCTGTTTTCCTGTGTGAAAATCCCCCAGCCTTTTGTTTTACAGAGATGATCTGTGAGATTAATCCTAAAAAGGACAGCAAACAAACTTAGACAAGATTATTGAAGAATAAGGAGGTTCTTGAGGAAAAAATGCATGGAAAATTAAAGGAAGAAGATTGTTGCTATATATTGAGGCCAGAGGGGCAGGAGATGTTGGTTGTGTGGATTATAGTTTTAACAGGTACAAAAAAGTTAGAATGATGAAACAATGTGATTAACTCTTCTATTTTTGAATAATAGTTAAATAGGGTGCTATAAAGAGGGACAATCCGTTCTCCAGCATGCATAGTTATTTTGACCATCTGGACATAGTCTTATTAATTATTCTTACAGGAAAAAGTGTTCTCCAACATAGTTGAAGCTCAATATCTTGCTTGACTCCCCAACGCCCAAGCTATTTACCTTATCTTGAATTAATTGATTTCATATGAATCAATGGAATTCAATCATCATAAATAGAGAGGACTTGATTTCATGATACTCTCTATAGTTTTCTTTCCTTTTTACTCATTGGTGGGAAAACAGATTTTGGTCATTTATTGAATACTTTCTTGAGGATGTTGCACAAAACATACTGTAAATGCATCAATTGACAGCATCAGAATGTAAGAACAGTCTTGCTGGATCAAACTAAAGACCTGCCTAGTCCAGCATTCCTCTCCTATAGAGTTAGCCAGAGGTCAAAGAAAAGACTAAGCAGGACATGAATTCAGAAACAACTTCTTGCTCATAATTCTCCAGCATTTGATCTGAAGAAGCATATTGTTAACAGTATTAGAGGTTACTCATGAATAGAATGGAAAATGTATAAAATGTATAAAAATGGCTCAAAATTAACAGATCATTGTTAACTGTAGATTTATGGGCCCTTTTTCTATGTCTTTTTTTTTCAGGAACTCCAGGCAACATACATGGCAATCTCCTTTAATTTTATTCTCACAACAACTCTGTGAGATAGGTTGGGCACAGAGAGAGTGACTGGCCCAAAGACTGACTGTCAGTGACTACAGATGACAGTCCAACAACTTGATCATTATATCACACTGGTATAAATTTCATAGATTCCACCAAAGATATTATTATTATATTTTATTCAGTTTATATACATATGAGCCCATCATACTTTTATCTTTTGGGATAAACAACATTATTAACTAACACCATTCATAATATTTCCCCATATCTTTCCATCCAAAATAAAGCAGCTTGTTATCAGTGTGACTTCTAACAACACATCAAAATAAATACAAGGATTTAAAGAACAGATTTTATACAACTTCACTGATCTTTGACAGATTGATATTCAAGTCTCCATTCCTTATTGCACACAGTCTTAATAATGATTATTTAGGTTCCAGAAAATAACTCAACATCATCTATATACGCACATTCACCATTTCAAACATCATCACAAACTTTATATGTATGTATTCATGGATGCATTAAATACACATCCTTATTTTCCCTCTTAATGTTTAACATCACTAAGCCACCCATTTGTTCTCGCAGATGTTTTATCCCATTCTTATTGCATTCAATAAGCAGCTTTCAACTCCATATTCACACAGAACATTCCATAATTCAACTCTATTCACTTTATGATACACTTTCTCTAAATCAGTAAATGTAAAATATATTTACTCACATTCATACATTTCTTAATGACCTGCTGAAGAGCAAAACCTGATTTGCATGCCCTCTAACCAGTACTTCTGGTTAGGTACTTCTGAATATTGCTCATTATAACTTCTTATATCCTTTAGATCAGAATTCTGCTAAACATCCTCCCAGGTACATCTAACAGACTCACCATCCTGTAGTGTTTACACCTACTCATAATATTTTTTCCCTTTATATGCTTTGTAATAATAGCATTTTTCTCATCTTCAGGAACATACACTTAATATCCATATCCCTATTGAGACACAACCACTTCATAAGCAAATTAGTTCCATATTTTAATATTTCTCCAGTAAGACTGTTTATCCTGTTTGCTTTACCATTTTTCAACATTCTGAGAGTATTTATGACTTCACAATTATTTCTTGCACCGCAATGTTTATAGCATTTGTTTTTATTTCTGCTCTTTGAAATATGACTATCATTCAAAATCTCTAAAATGCTCCTTTCAGTATTTCTCTTATCAGTTTCTCCCAAATCATTTCATCATTTTGATTTTTAATTCCATTCATGCTGCTGGATGTTCCTTTCTCAGCCCCTTTCATCCCCTTCCAAAAGTCCTTTTTATTTCCATCAAAATCATTCTGCATTTTCTCTGCTTACTTAAATGTCATTGTCATATGGATCCACAATAATTCTAGATAATATCAGTTCCTACTTTCTGGGATACATTTAGCCCTTTCATTCAAAATTAATCCTATGCCTTTGTTTCTATGGATATGGCCATCAACTCTACCAGATCTGGCTATCTTCACTCAGGTTGATTATATCCTTACCCTTTCACTTAGTTTCACAGACACACACATAACTTGTTTATTGTTCTTTATTTCCTTTACTTCATTAATTTATATCCATTTATTCCTCTTATATTCCAAGTTGCAATCTTCCATAGGCCATTATCATTAGCAGATGGGCTACCATTCTTCACTGCCCATAATATTTTGATCAACCAAGACTTGGTTAGTCAAAACATAACACTTTTGCGTAAGAATGAGTAAGTATAGACTTAAGGGAGGGGTGTCAAACTCGTGTGCCGGCAATGGGGTGGGTGTGGTTTCGCTATGTTGCATCCTGCCCTTGGGCTGGCAGTTTGACACCGCTGGACTAAAGTATCAATTTTAACTTCAACTGGGTCACATGCAGCATTTCTTGTTAATGGAAGATATAATATGGGTCAATGGAGGCACACCTGGGGCAGTACACCTTGGGCACAAGCAAAGTCCAATTTTGCTGAGCCATGTCCAAACTGTAGCACTCTATGCAATCCAGTATTGCTAAAGAGGAGGTTACCTTGTAAATCAACAGATTGCAATCCACATCCCACAAATGTATATTTATTGAACTCTAAATCCCACTGAATTCCAGTAGAACTTTCAATCTGTTAGGATAATTTTAGCACAAGTAATTCCCACAATATTCAACACTCTATTGTAAAAGTCTTCAGGACTACAGCCATTTAGCATAATCTTATGCCTCTCTACTCCGATTGTAAGTCCCATTGGTTTATCTAGGACTTATTCTTATTCAATTTATTAGCCTCTGTCAATTAAATTTGCACATGGATATAAAAGCAGGAGTAATGAAGCTTGGGCTAGAAAGAACGACCTTTTTTTAAAAAAAAATGGCATTCACTATTAAGTGGGCATTAAACTGCCCAACTAAAGTGGATGCAGTGTTTTTAATTGCATAAATTTGTACAGTTAATCTAGATGATTTAATGTTACAACCTGTAACTATTTACCAGAGAATAATCCCCCTCAGAGTGGCACTTATTCTTGAGTAGATATAAATAGTATTGCACAGTAAACCTACCAACATTGCAGCCTTCATTCAGCAAGTTTTAAATTTGTTGCAATTATTTTTCTATCACATGCCAGTATGGAGACTGGGGGGGGAGGGGTGTTGATGTTGTGGGTGGAGAGAATGTGCATTTTGTTGTACTTCACTTGTTATTTTTAAGCAGACTGGTTTGTGCCTTTTCCTTTAACAAAGATACATAGAGAGGTAACATTTTTATTTTTAGAACGATTGAATAAACTAATTCTAACAGTTTGTTGACGAATCTTCACAGGTTGTGTTTGTAACAAGTGTGAGCACATAATGAGACCCTCACCTTGAGAATCTATTCCTTATTCTCAAGAAATCTAAGAAGGTTTAGCAACAGGATTGCCAACAGAAAAGATATAATGCTTTAGGGGCATGGTTTCCCTTTTAAGTTTTCTGTGTTCTGAATATTTAGTATCAAGGCTTGGTGATAGCCTAGCCCAGGGGTAGGCAACCTTGGCTCTTTTATGACTCGTGGACTTCAACTCCCAGAATTCCTGAGCCAGCCTAGCTGGCTCAGGAATTCTGGGAGTTGAAGTCCACGAGTCATAAAAGAGCCAAGGTTGCCTACCCCTGGCCTAGCCACTGGTACCCAGGAGTGATTTGTAAAGCTCTCTTCATCTAACAACATGGATCATGCAGTTCTTCATCAGCTCCCAAGCCATAGAGATGCCTGGAAACACCCCTCGGTGAGAATGGTTATGGTTAGACATAAACCACGAGTCAAGCAAACCTTGGCTTTTTCTTTCTCCATAAAACGCCGCGTGGAGTTTATCACAAGGTAAAGATGAGGTAAATTTGTTTTGTGATTGCCTGCAAGTGGGGGGGGGGGAGTACTATTTTAATTCCAGGATAACCAAGGGGAGCCTAAGCCTCTCTCCCTCACAGTGTGGGACTGGAACCAAGGCAGCATCCTAAAGGCAGGCAAAGAAAGCAGATCTGGCCAGGGCATGCTTGTGCTCTGGTTAGGTCAGGGGTAGGCAACCTTGGCTCTTTTATGACTCGTGGACTTCAACTCCCAGAATTCCTGAGCCAGCCACGCTGAGGGGAAAGGGAGAGGTTTCCATGCTGAGCCATGCTGGCTCAGGAATTCTGGGAGCTGAAGTCCACGAGTCATAAAAGAGCCAAGGTTGCCTACCCCTGGGTTAGGTGCAACTGCAGTCACGCAAACTGTGTGACCTCAGCCGATTCGGGTTTTGGCTAAGAATGTTTATCCAAGTAACCATATCTAGATGAGTTCTCGAGAAAGCTTTATGGTGGCAAAGCTTTACATGAAAAGGAGACAGAACACCGCCTCGGCGTTTTGCTATGAGTAAAGGAGAATGGGGTGCTCAGAGAAATGCAGCGGCTGCCTCCATATGCCTTCCCAACCCCGGGAGAAAGCTTGTCGCCCTTTTCCGCCCCGCCATCCCTGGCTGGCGGGTAAGCCTCTCGCCTTGGAGATTTCCTTACAAAGCTGGGAAGCGCTTCCCTTCCTGAAAGGGCCGACTGCTCCGGAGCCCCCAATTAGCAAAGGCTAAACCCATTAGCGGCTCTCTGGTTTCGGCCAGGTGGCCCTCATCACAGCTGGGCGAGGTCTGGAGCCGGAATCCCATCCGCCGCCGGGACCTCCCAGCGAACCCCCATCAATAATCCGCGCAACCCCGCTTTAATGGCCTCCCGCCCTCCCCTCCCTTCCCCTCGGCTCCGCGGAGCAAGAAGATGTGCCTGGCCACAGAAGGGCGGCGTGGCAGCGGCGGCAGCAGCGACAATCTTGACCAGGGGTAGTCAACCTTGGCTCTTTTATGACTCGTGGACTTCAACTCCCAGAATTCCTGAGCCAGCTTAGCTGGCTTAGGAATTCTGGGAGTTGAAGTCCACGAGTCATAAAAGAGCCAAGGTTGACTACCCCTGATTTCTTGACTGTTTTCCGCGGAAGATTTGCGATCGAAGGGAAGGCCCAGCTCGGAAAGTAAAAATCGAGGAAGGGCGGGAATAAAAGCTCTGCATTTAACCAAATGGCTTGATTGAATTTTCACTACAAATAGTTACACAGCAGTATAGTATTTAAACCACTTAATTAAATATGTGACACCCTGCCTTTCAAATGAAACATTCAGAGAAGCGATGCTTGGAGCGATGTCCCTGGGAAACAAAGGGCTTCCCACCCCCAACTTTTTTTTTTCTTTGTGAATTCCTTTCTCAGACCACACTCGAGTCTTCCAGGTGTGACGCCACTACAATTCCTGTTCCTATTGCCAGCCAAAATGGTTGGGGCAGGCTAAAAAAAAATTAAAGAAATGCTTTGTCAGAAGGGAAGGCTGCGTTGAATAGTTGCTTTATTCGAATGCAGATCGTGAATTGTGCTAGCTCAGGAGTACGAACCGGTACACAATGGTTGGATGTACACACAACAGTACGCAAAGCAGCGATTTGTTTCAAATGTGGTTTGTTCAACCTGCCCTGGTGGCCTAGTTTATGCAAACCAAACCATTATTTACAAACTAAATGAAGAGTTCGTGGACCACGCCAAAAGAGGATAACTCCACAGTTTCGCACAATGTAAGAGACCCTTGAAAAAAAATAAAGGATTAAAGTTGGAATGTTTGCCGGACAAGGAGGTATCTCCTAACGAGCTAAGGAAAAGATGCCTTCTCTGTTAGTGCAAAATAAAAAAGGGAAGTTAGGGTTTTGTCCAAGGCAAGTAGTGGCTAGTAACAATCAAGCGTTCACCCCCATAGGGAATAGGAGATCCAGCGTGTACTGAGCAGTTACGCTTTGCTTTTGCTTCTCGTCCAGAGCGCTGCAAATCAGTTTCGTACTTTTGCAGCAATCCTGGAAAGGAGGCATATAGGATGGCCGTTGCTTTTTATAGTTGAAAATGTGTGTCAGCCAGAGAAGTCTGCTTAGGGAAAGTTTTTTTTTCCCTGTGTGGAAGGAATTGATATGAATTTGTAACCTGTGGGATATTGTTGAATTGTTTGTTGAGTTCGAGGGGCTGACCAGTCTTCGACTAGAGTTCAAAGGGGGGACTGGAGAATTGCAAACATCAACACAGAGTGTGGCTCCTTAGCAAGAGAGCAGAGAGGAACAGCGCAAGTGGAGTCTAGAATTAAGATTAACCTCGCTGGACGATGAACTTTCCGGCGCACGCCCAGATGTTCCCGAGGACTTGCACAGACTTCCCCGCAATGGGACGCTGTGGAACGAGGGACCCGCGGAGCCATCGCTCGGAGGAGTTACACTGGAACCTCAGCAGCCAATCAGAACGTGCGAGCGGTGCCCTAGGAAGCCGAAGGCACTTCGCCTCTCTTTCACCTGGGAGGCTAGAAACCTGGAAGCTGAGTTATGGCTGGAAAGTATCTCCTTTTCCTGCAAAATAGGACAAGATTGCCCCAAGCAAAGCCTGATGTTTAGCTCTTGTTTAAAGGAGAGTTGGCAAGTTGATGGAACGAGGAACACTCATCCATATCCAGGAAACCAATCGACCCTGGGACAGATACAATATGGTGGACAGAATGAAACTTAAACATAAACCCATTTTTAACGTTTAAAATATATGTGCTACAAATGAGAAGTACCACTTATAGATATTTGTGCACTCGTGCTTCCAAATTTACATTTCCTTCTAACCCAGTGGTGGCGAACCTATGGCACGCCATCGCCCCAGCACATGTGGTCTCTAAAAGTTCGCCATCAGTGGCCTAAAGCCAGCCAGCCTGGAGCCGCCATTGGGGAGCCCACCATCCCACCCGCCAGAGACCCCCTGGATCTCCCCCAACTCTGCCCGGCTCCCACAGGTGTCCCTCCCCATAAGCAACATCAAGGTGGCCATGCCCACCCCGGCCATGCCCACCCAATCTGCCATGACTACTGCAGCCACACCCATCCAGTGGCCATGCCCACCCAGTCTGCCAAGTCTACTGTAGCTGCGCCCCGCCGAGTGGGCCACACTCACCCGGCACCCAGCGATACATAAGTGGGTTTTGGGTTGCAGTTTGGGCACTCGGTCTCTAAAAGGTTTGCCATCACTGTTCTAACCCATTATGTGATTTGTTTGGCCTTAATATCTTACGAGAAACCAACCTCTTTGGCTTTTGGTGAAAGCGTATTTGTAGACCTATCACATTGAGGATTAACAGGTTAAATTATTGTGGTTGGTGCCAAGTGTGAACCAGGTCCTAGTGGTCCTGAGGCCACTGTTTGCTTAGAATATTCAGTAAGGTCCAGCTATATCTGACCTGACATCCTGCGGAGGATGCCCTGCAGAGACTGCGTTTGTTGACTACATTGTAGCAGCAAGTGCTAAGCCCAAAACTGCTTTAAACTCCCCATTTGAGATTTCTCTCCTCTTACTATACTTTCTAAATCTGGAAACTGATTTCACCTCTCACACTAAGCCATACTGTGATTGAAATCTGGCTTACTGTGTTGTGGGAACCCAATCACCGAGAGCTGAAATTAAAAAAAAAAAATTCTCCGCTTGCTGCTACCCTAGGTAGGTAGGAAGGCTGGGATCACCCCAATCAGATCAGATAAATTCTTGGAGATGCATTTGCACTCCATGTGAAATAAGGGCATTAGTTTTTTATTAGGCTTATTATAACAGTATGCTGTGCTAAATCAGGGGTAGGCAACCTTGGCTCTTTTATGACTCGTGGACTTCAACTCCCAGAATTCCTGAGCCAGCCATGCTGGCTCAGGAATTCTGGGAGTTGAAGTCCACCAGTCATAAAAGAGCCAAGGTTGCCTACCCCTGTGCTAAACCAATTGGTGTGGTTCATTAGAGTTCTTCATGAATCTAGAGAATATGTTAATTGGTGTCAGTTTAAGCTTTAAAACTTTAGTGCATCTAAACTGTTGAAAGCAGAAAGCAATCAGGTGGCATATCCCAGGGTGACTCCCTTGGACTCATATAACGAGCAAAGCCAAATGCCGTGGTGGCAAGTGTGCTTTGTGAACTCAGACAATTGTAATTTGTTCAGTCAATTGTGGTTTAGCAAACCGCAGCTTAATGCACTGTGTGACCACAGCCAATAGTAGAAGATGACAATGAGAACTGTCAGTTGTTGTCAGTATCCAATATTGAATCCAACATTCAACACCCCCCCCCCCCATCATTCTATACACGTGACCCTGGTAATTTACAAAAGCAACAGAATCAAAGTAATAAAAAGATGAAGGTGGGAGGGAAGAAAGCTTCATCGGCATTAAGCAAGGGGGTGGTGGTCTCTGCCTTCATCAAGGAAAATGAATTCCTTCTGCTTGAGGATTAGTCTCTTCAGCAGAATGCCTGACTTGGCCAGGAAACATGCTTGGTTACATCTCCCAATGAACTAAAGAGAAGGTCTCAGTTTCATCTGTAGAATCCCCACTAAGCATCAGCCTTGTCTGGGTAGAAAGCTGGTTAATTGCCACGTGGTTTCTTGGTCAGTTTCTCTGCTCAGAAAGCACGGAGTTGGAGAAGCAGGCAAAGCTCAGCTTTCACAACCCATCCTCCAACTGTTTTAAAATAGCTTATTCTGCCAGGAATCAGAGAACTTTTTTTAAAAAAAAAATACAGCCTACCTTTGTGACTCTTGATCAATTTACTTGGAAGCAAAAATCTCCTTGATCTCAGTGCAGCATGCCTATGGTTTTTCATCTCAAGCCAGACAAATCAAAATTTAAAAATTTCCTTTCAGAAAACTTGGCAACTACAGCCTTAAACTCATTGGCAGATTCAGGGAGGTTCCTATGCAATTCCACTAAGAAACAGGATGCAAGGCTGCTGCTACCTTGGAAAGCATGGGACATGTTTTTAGTCAAACCTATTATGCAGTGAACGTGTTCAAGTATTTTAAGAAATCCTGCACCTGAATGAACAGAGCTCTAATTTCAAGAGGAAAATTTGCCACCAAAAATGTTATAAATGCTGCTTTATCACAAGCAATTTTGGTGGAGAAAACAGTCCCTTCCCTTTCTAATTTTGTAAGTCAAGAGTGAGCACCTTCTGTAGAATAGTCACACTCAGCACTGCAGTAGGACTTGATTTTGGAAGGGGCATTAAAGATTTTAAAGGGTAAAAAAAAAAAATCTCTAACCTCCAACCCACACAATTACGGTCCCACTTCCAAGATTTTTTTTTTCACCCCAGAAATAGTCTGCAGATGGATGCAGTTCAAGACGGGCTCCTTCAGATTCTCCTGGGACAAGGGATGACAATCTTAATCATCAAAGGAGAAGAAAGAGAATTAGAGCAGGATGTCTGAGGAATAGATTCTATCCACCAAAGAATCCAGTATATGTTTTTTAAATGGGCTGCTTGCCTCAAAATTGACCTCTTGGCCTTCTCCAACTCAAGAAACATGCAGAATTTCAGCTGGATTCTATCCAGCCACTGGGGTTTCCTTCCAAGTAACTCTGTGGAGAGTAAAGTGCAAGTGTGTCCAGATGCTATATAAACATGCGTTAGATGGTCCACTTAGCTGAAGACATATTGAATTTCATGGGCCACACTATATAGACCTAGTAGCATGATACAGTGTCTTGTTTCTGGGACTAGAAATAAGGAAGCCCACATTTTAGTCCACTCTTGACAGAAAACCTCAGTGGGGGTTTGGAGCTGCTGGACACACTCTCCCTCAGCCCAGCCTACCTCACATGAATTTCATGTTGACCTTTGTTTTCTACTGAATTAATAGATCTAGAGTTGTGGTTTCCTCTTGAATATTTATTGTACTGGGTATTTGCAACAAATCTCAGTTTCTGATAGTTGAGATTTTAGCAATCATTGGGGGGGGAGGAATATTTAATTTCTATAGCTGCCCATCTCAGCCAGTGACTCACTGGCAGCTTACATCAAATTTACATTAATGGGAGACTGACCTTTCAAGTAGGGGAGCACTGAGGATAATTATCTGGCATAAAGGTAGTTAAGGTTCCTAAATTAACAGATGATTTCATACTTTGCATTCAGGATGACAAAATTACTCAGGCAAAAGCTTTGCTTCAGCTTCACAAAACATTTTATACCCTGTCTTTCTAATGCATATTTTGAGGCTTCTCCATGGGATCTGTTTACTGGGACATTACACAAAAGAAGCACAAAGACAATGGATGAAAAAAAATGCATTAAGTTAAGATTCGGTGAAAGAAGGAAGACTTTGTCTCCTCCTTCCCTTTCTTAAATGGATTTGGCTAGGCTAGAGGTGATAGATCTTCATCAGGATCAAGATGTGGGGTTGCTTTTAGGAATTGACTCATTACAGTCAGTGCAACTCTTAAAGCTGCCCTACTTTTATTTCAAGCTGCCACCCGATGGAAAGCTGGAAAAAAAAAGGCTGCTTAGAGTAACGTTCATTAATCTCAGCAACTGTAAGATATGTGGACTTCAACACCCAGAATTCCCCAGCCGAGATTGTTGTTGAAGTTGCCGAGATTGAGAAACGCAGACTGGGGGGGGGGGGGAAGGGGCGGAGAGCCTAGATTAGAACAGGGGTAGGCAACCTCGGCTCTTTTATGACTCATGGACTTCAACTCCCAGAATTCCTGAGTCAGCATAGCTGACTCAGGAATTCTGGGAGTTGAAGTCCATGAGTCATAAAAGAGCCGAGGTTGCCTACCCCTGGCCTAGAATGATCTTTGCTGCAAATTCAAAGCACTTCGCAGCTCTGCACGGCCCTCTTAACTGACAGCTCAGGAGACGCAAAGTTGAGAGAGAGAGAAAAAAAACAAACTTTTCTGGAGCAGGTTGCCCAGGGTTATTCCGTCAATATCTCTAACAATGGTGGGACTTTCTGCCCAAAGCCTCCAGAGGAGATTCGCCGGAGTCTTATCGGAGGACCGCCCGGCCTTTTGCTCTGCGCTAAACCGAGCGCCTCTTTTTCCTGGAAGGATTGCGGCGCCGGCTCCGCACCTCGAGCCGAGGCCCTTTCCCAGTAACGCCTCGTTTCTCCTCCGCCGCCACGTTGGCACCGCCCGGCAGAAAGGCCCAACACGTGCAGTGGCCTTCCCCCCCCCCCCGGCTCGGCTTGCAAAAAGTGTTAACGATGCCAGCTGAGCAAAAGCTGCTAGATTCTGCGTTTCCCACGAGCGTAGAGTTAGCCTCGCGATGAAATTCCTTAACGCGGGAGACGCTCCACGTAGTAGTTTTTCAGACGCCGCCTAATGAGAACTTTATGGGGCAGCGTCTTTGCTGCAAAGCTGGCGACCGCTACCTTAAGTTGCTTGCAACGGAGTAAATCGCATTTAATGTTCTGATATTTCCAAGAAACGAGGGTGGGAGTCGCTTTGTCTGAAATTGCCGTTCGGGAGAAAAACCTCTCTTACTTCAAGGACTTTGGGTTATTTCCAAGACCGAGCATTTGGAATAATAACTGCTACTGCAGATCGATATATCAGGAAGACAATACACGAATTTGGAAGGAGGTTTAAAACTGTTTCTTTGACTTTAATTCAAACTTCTTTACAGAAAATAGGAGTTACACACTTCCAGAGCAGCCTTATGCCTTTATCTTGGAATAGCTTTTCCAACCTACTCCAGAAAAAGTTATTTTTAGTAAATTGGCATCATATGGTCCCCGTTGATGTTTTAAAGAGTTCTAATCCTGAAGTTGCAGCTTCTCCCATAGAAAACAATACATCGTCTTCTGGTTTTCCATGGTAGAATAGCCCAGGTGTACCTTGAAGATTGACAAGTGAATTTATTAAAAAAAATCAAATAAGGTACAGTTATAGCTTTTAATAACCTACAATAAAAATGCAGTAAGCTAACTATATACTTCAATTCATTGCCTGGTTCTTAAATGATTATTAGTTATCATAATTAGCAAGTTTTAGGACATTCTGGTATTTTTTTCTTTAAAGGATTTGCTGCCAGTGGAACAAATAACTCTCTGCTGAATTCCTCCCATCTTTTTCTAGCAGAAGAAACACACTAAACGTTCTTGCATTTAATGGCTGCATCTTAGACATTAACACACATATGTAGATGTCCCATTGGTTCTAATGGGATTATGCAAACATACTTACCTGGCTCCAAACTGATTTAAACCAGATGGTTAGGATATGCTGTTGGAGATAATGGGATATGATAGGAAAACATAAACTTCCGTCCTAATCTTAAACAATGTTATGGAAAGTAATGTTGCCCTGTGAATAATGAGACTCCCTGTAGTAAGCACATGTTTAATTTGGGTTTCCATCCAAGGCATTATCTTGAATTTAACATTTGCCAAGTAACATGCTTAAATTTTTATTGTATGTCTGTTAAAACTATACTCTCTATGGAGCTATTACTCTAGCCTGACTAAAAAGCTTTTGAATAGCATTTTGTTAGACATCAAATGAATCCGCTCAGGCTATGGACTAGGGATCCATTCAGCTCCTCCCTTACAGAGAGATGTCCTCATAACATATTTTCAACGGCTGACATCAATAAGCCTAAGAGGTGTATTGAATCCAGCCCAAATGAAAATCTTATGCTAAAATTCTTATACACCAGGGAGTAAGTCCAGCTCATCACCTTGTAGTTTACCTCTTGAGCTGAAATGCAGTAATATTTTTTAAAAATACTGGGGTAGTTAGGCCATGTCTATGCTAGGACCCAGTGGATTTTACAATATAACTCCTGTCTGTAGTATTTGCCTGGGTAGAAAAACTGCATTACATTTAAGGCTGCTCTCTTATGGGATAGGAAAAGATAATGGAATATCTTCAAACAGGTCCACAAAGTAGACATTCCTGAATGGCTGGCACCTAGTCCTAAATGTAATTTTCTCCTGTAACAAATTCTCATTTAAATATGCCCTTTATTTAGGTTCATTAAACCCCAATAAGACCTCTTTCAGGCTACTTATTTCAATCTTCTCTTCCAGGCAGGCTAGAACAGCAACCAAAGAGGCATATATTTGCAACTGTATTTAACCTGCTTTTTTTTTTTTACTTTCAAGCTGACCACCTTTCAAATGGACATGTTACCTGAAGATAAATCCCTATTGATTTCTGCTCTTCCTTAAATGGAAATAATCCTGAATTAGAAGCTAGGGACCATTTTTGGTGAGATTTGTTTCCAAAAAGCGGTTTAGGCCAACTTGTAACACCAGGAGGAAATAGCTAAAACAAACTAAGCAATTGTCAAATCAAGGAATATACTTGACTTCCAATTACTTTTATCTGGGTTCGTAACTTACAAATCCCATTTAAATCAAAGGGACACACATGACCCTTCCAATCTGAACATGGAACACCATGCTGTATGGCAAGCCAGAGGAACATACTTCAGTAAAATGAGAACCCAGGCTAGATATCTTGCAGGAAGACTCCAAAGCTTCAGTGAAACTTCTCTACATATGACCAGGGAGGAGCCCTGAGATGCCAGTCTTGGTACTTTAGCCTGGGAGGGTAGACTTAGAGTAGTGAGGATCAGCTTTTTTTCAAAGGAAGACTTCTGCAGAACAGAAGGGGTCCTTATGTGAAACCTAATGTTTCAGCATTCATTTGGAGTGGGGCTGGAGCTTAGCTTATTGTGAGAACTCAGCACCTTTAATTTGTAATTCATCTTTTATTGTACAAACTCAAAAAAAATGGATTGACTCAGTTATAGGTTAAGTGGGCTACATAAAGGCAGGCACAGAAAAAGAGTCCCAGGGACTCTTGATTCCAGCTTCCTACTAACTCCATGTGCACAAACTGATCCTGTAACTATAGATATCCTGATTTTAAATACACAGATTGAAAACTAAATCTCCATGAAAATGCTACCAATGTGTGATCCCAATCCAATGAGTGAAGGGGCTATAAAAAAAAACAACCCAATGCCTCCAGATTTTATAGAAAGACAACTCCATTATCTTAATGACTGCCACTGGGATGTCCTCACAGACTGAAATGTCATTATTCAGCAACAAAAAGAAAAAATTCCATAGGACTTACTTGCATATAATAACTCTTGAAAATTAGTACTTTTGCATACATATACCACTTTGGCTGATTCCTCCAACACAGACATTGGATTAAACTGAGATGTGAATAGTTTTAGCATATTGCTAAGACTGTTGTACATCACATTAAATCATAATATGGCTTATTCTGTTGGCCAAAGAACATTACCTGGTATAGTAATTGTGTTTCATTGCTTTGGGATCAGAGCTAAGCTTTGTGTAGGAATTCAGCCATAAATCAATAACAAACAGAAATAAATCCCATTAAAGGGCTTTTACTCTGAGCAAATATGGTTATAGGATTGAAACCCAATCACAGAAACCTATCAACGTTTATGCAGAAGCAAATGTGGTAGAACATGGTATAAGACCACAATCTTTGTTGCCTTCTGTTGCCATCAATCCCAACTAATAAGAGGTGCCAGGATTTGTCTTAATAACACTGAAATTACATTTAATATGGGAACTGCTTCCATGTTTCAGCAACTATGCAGGCTGGGAATGATTGTTTCAGATATTATTTCCTTTCTTTAAATGTGTTATCCGAAACACCAATGTCTGCTAATGTTTTACAGAGTTTGTTCTTCCCATCCTATTTCTATCCTTGTTGCTCTTTCCCACCGGTACAGTTTGTATGGAAGATGGTCAAGAGTTAGGAAGTAGTAGGAATAAGAATTCTACTTTTATTATACTTCTTTTGGGCATTATTATACACATACAGAGATTTACTTCTGCTGAAAGTACAAGGAATCAGATGGGGAAACTATCTGAGGCCTGGCCCGTAGCAATCCTGAATTATAAAGTAAAATCAAGCTACTTTATGATACTCATACTCAAGAGGGCTTGCCACCTGATCCTGAGCACCTACTGATGAGCTCCAACTGATTACAAAGTAGAATTTCTATCAATTCTATACCTGGCCTGAGGCAAGATGACAAGTGGACAATCAAGACTATATCTAGCAAGAAAGCAAACTGTTTCATTTGGATTGGATTAAAGGAGCAGGCCTTCAATATATTGTTGGATTACCACTTATCATTCTTAACCACTGCTGGTGGAGGACAGATAATCCCCTCCATAGATTAACAAATTCAAGGAAAATAAGGTGAGCTGTGATCAGTAACAGAAAGTTCAACGGGAGGAATCCATCAATAAAATCACTATATTGTGATTTGGTTCTATAAATGGCATGAGTCATTTGGGCTGTCTAAGTAGCACAGCTGGGATTTCAAAAGAACATTATGATCCAAGACAAATTTAGATAAATTGCAGTACTGCAATATAATTCTTGCAAGAATGACAGGAAAAGGGTTTTGGTTTAAAAGAAAAATCAAAGGTTGGAACTCCAGATTTCTTCCTCTGGGCTTTAATTGTTCTTAGTCTACAGATCCCAGGGTTCCTGGGATCCCTGATTTCAGTGTTTGCTCTATAGCATGGGTGCAAAACCTCTGGGCTAGGAATTGCTTGCCTTCTGCCAACACCTTTAGAGGCCCCTGCACACTTCCCCAGAGGGGGTAAGGCTACAGTCTGTGTGTGTGTGTGTGTGTGTGTGTGTGTGTGTGTGTGTGTGTAAATTTTGGCGTCTGTGAAAAAATTTCCAATGAAGAGATCTTATTTCCAGTGACTTGCAAAAACCATTCATAAATCATCTTTCATAATATTCAGTCTGGTTCCTACATCTGTTAGAACTATTGGTAAAAGTGGAAATAAAATCAGCATAGCAATTATATACAGATTGTGAGTATATCATAGGTAACAATATCAGTGTGTACCTTCCCTTTTATTATAAAAATATCCTTTATTGTACATATATCTATCCCTTCATTTTATCCCATTTTAACATGGAAGGCTGAGCTTTATTGCAAAGATTAACTCAGTTTCCTGAGGCTTGAACACAGCTAAATATTATCTTCACCAGTGCAAAAAAGTCTATGTAACCACCTAACAATTACTACTGCCAAAGAAAGAATTAAAACTATCTTTATTTTCTGGCACTTTTAATTTCTTTTTACCCTGATGTTTACTGTTATTGTTGTTCCAGCATTAGTTTTTTTTATAGTTAGATGAGAGCTCAATCTGTAATAAATCTATTCATTTTTAAGAAGTAACAAAACTTAACATTCTTTTCAAATTCAGTTGCCTATCATTAAATTGGATGCTGTTAATGAAATAGTGGAGGATGAATTAAAAAGTAAATAATCAATTTTGTCCTATAATACTCCCCAGACCCAATTTCTTCCTAAATACACAACTTCATTGTTTGTAATGCTGTTTCTTTCCTTTTCGGTTAAATGTGCAGAAGGAGCAAAATGCTTGGAGAGGAAGGAACGTTATGCTATGTGCTTTATTACCAACTAAGTTTCAAATAATTGGGATTGGAACTGCATTTCTATCTTAATTTCAAGTTTCAGACTGACTTTCCTGAAGAACCCAGCAATGGAGAGCATGAATTCCTTATGGAGGGAAACTGCCTTTTTTTTTGGCTATGACTATTTTGAAATTAACTTTTCCCCTACTCAAAGCATTTTTAAGTAATAAACATGAACGTGCCTGAATCTTTAACCAAATAATATAATTATGTAGATGTTCTTTCCAAAGTATATCAAAGTAGGTGGAGCCCAACCCTATGCATTTAGAAATAAATTTCATGGAGATACATTGGATACCAGACTGTTCCTTCCAAAAGCAGACTGTTAAAATGAACATGCAAGGGACACAACTATAGAGGTATTAAGTTGCTTGGAAACCATAGCTACATGTTCACCTCCATTAAATTAATCTGCATTTTCCTCTATGTGTTGGTATTCTACCTTTAGGGCAGATTGAAGGATTCACCTCCAAATTTTATTTAGTGGATTGTTTTTAAGTGCCGTCTGCTTATCATCAAGCCATTCATTTTAACTAAAGAAATTAAATGCAGAGCCCAATATGAGATCCCTTGCTTTTTAATAAATAGGGAAATTTAAAATCCCTCAAAGGGTTGCTTTCCTATACTACAACTTTGGATTTCTTACTTCAGAAAAAAAGTTTGGAACAAACTTTGCCTGCCCTTTCTTCAAAGTACTTATTACATACCATCCTATGGGAGACACAGAATTTGGGAGATTTAGGGAGAAGAGGAATGGATGCTAGGGTGGAATCAGCAACTCAGCTGCCAGACCATTAAGGCAACCAGACTACTTTTTTGCCATGAACAAAAATACCCGTTAAATGGTAAGAAACTCTTTATTTACAATCTACTTTTCTCCATCTTCATCCAAGTCTGTTGGTTCTCCAAGCCTCGTTTTTCAAGCAACCATTTGCCACGGGCAGGGCTACTTCTTGCCGCAAACGGGGCGAGGGAGCCAGAGGAGGCTCCAGGGCTGCAAAGCTCGACTTTTTCCTTGGCCTTTGCTAAGCTCCTCGAATTCCCTCCCGGCCTACCTGAGTGGACCCGTTCAGGGTGCGCTGTCTGGGGCATCTCTGGGCTGCCCCACGTCTTTTGGGGAGGGGCCCCGCACCCTCCATACAGAGACAGGGCCCTGATTCCAAAGGCAGCCCGGCTCCACCCGCTGTCCAAAGTCAATTCCCCCCGGAACCCATTCTGGAGCGCTCTGCCCACAACTAGGAGTTAGTATATCCCGCATCCAGAGGCCTCTGTCAGGCTGACCCCTCGGAGCCTGGCTGAAGGGAGGTCATCACGGAGAGTCCCGCAGACAAAACGAAGACTCGGGGCACCGCAAAGGCTCTCGGCCTTGCTCCAGGCCTGGGAGAGGGGGAGGCGGCGGTGGCGGCTCGGAGTGAGCAGCGGTCTCCAAACCGGCGGGTGGGTGCAGCTCCGAGATGTGCCGCTGCCCGGCCTGATCGGGGGCAGCTCCCGGCTCAGTCCGTTCCGCGTCGCTGCCGAGCTCCAGATCCAGGGATTCTGCCTCGCTGCTGTCACTGTCGCCTTCCGAGCGGCTCGGGCTGCGCTCGAGCTCACCTTCGCCTGCTGGCCCGGGCCCCAGACCCGCTCCGGCTGCAGCCACTTTCTCCGCCGGCTCCTTCTCTTTGTCTTTCTGCGCCTGCGCCTCTTTGGAGTGTCGCCACTTCATGCGCCGGTTCTGGAACCACACTTTCACCTGCAGGCAAATTTATTGATGTATTTATTCTTTGTTCAATTTATTTACCGGCCTATTTCGCCGCGAGGCTACTCTTAGGCGGCTTACAATAATCAAAAGGAAGAAAAATGAAAGCCGTGTAAACAGAAGTAAAACAATAGAACGCTAAAGTACGATAAAGGAACACAAGAATAAATACATCAATATGATAGCAAAAGGATGTATGGGTGGAGAGCACAAAGCAAAGGGTTGAGGGGGGCGACAAATACAGAAGAGAGGAGTGGCTCAAAATTAGCTAGGACTAGACTGGCATTTCTCCATTTTGTAAATAAGTTCCTCTCCCTGGTCTGCGATAATTTTAAAAATAAAGTAGACTGGAATGTTCTAGTCCTCCTGGATACAGAAATAATACAGTAATTTGGAAGGATCATGTCTTTATGAGGTTAATTCTCATTTTTAAAATGAAAATTTAGGGCCGTTTTCTCATTAGTCATCCAACCATTGTTGGCCCCAGGTAAGAGTGTTTTGAGCACAGGCCTTACATCACTTCAAGGATGGAGGGTGCTGTTTCGGAGTGGGAGGAGGAGGAGGAGACCGCTGTTGATGTTTTTGGTAGGGAGAGAAGCAGTTCACAATTGTCTGGGTATTTGGGGAATCTAACCTTAGGGTTCAGTAAGTTTGACTAGTGGTTAAGGCACCAGGCTAGAACAAAGAGAGCTGGGTGATCTTGAGCCAGTCCCTCTCTCTGTCTAGGAAAGAGACAATGGCAAATCACTTCCCACAGTCTTGCCAAAAACCCCTAAAAAGGATGTGTCCAGGTAGCTACCAGAAGTCAAGACTAGCTGAAAGCACCACAACAACAATGGCTCCAAGTGTTTATGCTATCTGAGCAGAGTGTCACCCATTCCTCTGCCCCTTTACTTCCAGACAAAATCTGGAGGATGGGCTCGCTTT
Source organism: Protobothrops mucrosquamatus (assembly GCF_001527695.2). NCBI lineage: Eukaryota > Metazoa > Chordata > Lepidosauria > Squamata > Viperidae > Protobothrops > Protobothrops mucrosquamatus. The sequence goes on along the minus strand of NW_015386365.1, from coordinate 82,258 downwards.
GCTGGGTCCTCTTAAAACACTAGCCACACAATTGTTCACAGAAGGAGGTGGGTTCCAAAATTTGACTCAGGATTTAAAGGTGGGTGCATGCCTCCTCTTTTTCATGCAAGATAATAAAGGGGATTGGGTAAATCTGAATCTGAAGTGCTAATTCATTACTTTGGCTTCCTTCCACTGACATTATCGAGGTCAGTGATATTAATGGACAAAAAAGGCAGAAGAGAGGAAAAGGAAAATGCCTTGGATTTTCTTTTAAAAATCACGTATGGGGGGGAGTGAAATTGCTGAACTCCCAGGTTTTCTCTTGCCATCATAAATACTTCACAAATTCTTAATCCTGCTGTTTCTAAAAATGAGCCCAGCCTCTTCATGCAGAAATATTCACAGGCAAAGTATCACTGGTTTAGATTTTCACTTCCTAACAAAATTGACTTGCTAAAAGCTTAGAGACAGAAGAATCAGGTCTTCCTCTGCTCTCCGGCTGCTTCTCTACCATATTTAGTACTGTACAGCAAAATTACATAAATTCTTTAATTTGTACAACTCTGCATTTAATTTGTCCCTCTACATTATAGACATTAAAATTACAAAGTCCCCTTTCATTTTTTAGTTCTTTCATTCCATTTTTTGCTTGTTAAGATCTGGGTGGTCTATAGGTGATTAAGGCTGGAATGTTAATCAAATAGCCCAGGCTTTTTAATGCTGGAAACTAGCAGGGAAGGTGCCTCAGCCTGATTTTACTCCAGTGGCTGGAATTCCTTTCAATTTTCAACAGGAGGACCAAGTATATGTCAGCTAGAGGGGTGGGGATATATTATTATGCCAATAACAGCTTATCCCATTTATACCTACGTTTTTAAAAAATGTAGGGTTTTTTTTAAAAAAACTTATTAAAAGATATTTAAATATTTAAAATAACATTGATATTGGTTATGAATCTGCCTTTATAACTGTCCAGTCGCTTCTATCATTACATTTTTTTATTTGTTTGTTTGTTAATACAAAAAGTTGTCGTTGATAATGATTCTAAGAGAGGCCATCTTGATGGTACATGGGCATATGTAGCTTGGTAACTAATATTAACACTGATTCCAAAACAAATGGAGAGATCAGGTTAAAGTTGTCAACTTGGTTTTCAAAGAAATAGGTTAAGGCAATATCTATTTACCATGGAGAAAATCCAGTGAAAATGGAAATTACTTCTCAGAAACCATTTGTAGTATTGCACAATTAAACAATTCAAATGAGCTCAGGAAAATTAAAAGAGTAAGCCTGCTTTCCCAGACATAGTTTTTTTTTACAAATAGGGACAATATGTTTGTGTGTCCAAAGAAAAGATACTAAAATAAGTAAAACCTATAGAACATTTTCTATAATTATATATTATTCCATTAAATATTATTCTAGTGTCAAGAACGTTTTCCACCCCTGTCTCACCTTTTCTTTATAGGAACCTCCAATATCCACAGCCATTTCTACATGTTCACAGGTTTCCCATATCTGTGATATGATAGAATCTGGATGATAAATCAAGGCTTGTATAATAAGACTTATCATCTTCTATTCGCTGAACAAGGAACTTCCTTTGAATCCAGAAGGCTGCCAAGAGAATAGTATTTGCATTTTCCTACAGTTTTCGCATTAGTTAGAAAAAGTGCCTGGAACTTTTCCTTCCTGTCTCAAAAGACAGACTTCCCAGCTTATAAAATTTAGCTCACACTCACTCAGAAATGGTATTTGTGAATGAATGTGAAGAAAATAAGGAAACCTTCTTACCCACAGTGATGGAAAATCAAACCTAGTATGCTGGAGTGGGGGGAGAGAAACATGTGCATTTGTCCAATTTCTCCCACCATCTCAATAGGAGAGAATATATGAAGCTCAGGATTGAACTGTGGACTCAATTCCATAGGATTAGGCTGGAGTCAATGGCAGTTGTCCCTATTTTTGGTTTCCTCTTGGCCAGTTGTCCTTTCTTGCTAGCATTTCCCGCTAGCAGCCAAAATAAACACTTTGGCTGTAATGACAGATCAATCTTGGTCCTAATTTATGGTCCCACTAGACATGTTATTTATTGCCTTGTCTTACTCAGGACGAAGCCATGTAGAAACAAATTGCTTATGTTGCACCCAGAGGTTGGGGAGGAGGGGCGATTGAGTTGTTCTTTTCTGCCCTGCAGGCGCCTCTCCCAGGCATAAAACACTGTCCACTTAAACCACCTTCTACAAACAAGATCTACCCAGTTTAACAGCCCATTTAATTGATCTATATTTTTGGTTCCTCAATATACTGAACCGTAAAGTAGTTAAGTTATGCAACATTCCATCATGTACACATTTTCAGACACAAAATCTAATCAAGGTTAAAATTAGGTTTAACATGTTGGCTAATAGTTGCTTGATTTGTAACTGGTGTGGTTAAGGCTGTTGCGCAAACATACACTCTGTTCAGGAAGAGCGTGCAGATGGGTTAGATGACAAATTTGGAAGGCAGCATTTTAACTTCTCTGAATATGGACAAATACTAAGAAGGATATTAACAGGTATATAAGAACTCCATTTTATATCCACTTTCCTGAATTCAAGCATTGCTAACTGAATTCACCCGCGAATCTTCACCCAAAATCTTAGGGGCTGCAGTTGCATAACACCATTAACCTGCTACATTTGATTAAATTTGTTTGTCTGTTTTTATGTTTATGACTTGTGTTGTACAAATGTGGCCTGATGTCTGCTCCATGTGTTCTGTCCACCTAACTGAAATAATGCTATGGCAGTGAGGTTATTGTGTGTATCCCACCGGTGGAAATTATTTGGAATAAGCTGAGGAATAATGAAAACACTTTCAGTAAGATATTACTGTAGAGCTACTGTGTGGGATAAGTTCCTCCTCTGGAAACATTTGTTTGCCCAGTGGGTAAGAAATCAGGATACCACAAGACACTTATGGTGTGGGTGTTGCACATGAAAGGTAAAATGGGTGAGTCTATTTGCTACCTATTAAATATAGGGGTATGTGGGCTTTATTTTTTTTTTTGCTAAGGGGACAGATTTCCTTTGCTTTAAACAAATAGCATCTAAACTTCAACAAAAAAAACAGCCTGTGGAAGAATGGGATTTATAATACCTAGACGTCCCAGCAGAATCACAGCTAAATGCTCAATGGGGCTACAGATAAATTAGTCAAAAGGAGTTTTTAATTTCAAAAAAAAAAAAAAATGCTTACTTGAGCATCTGTGAGCCCTAACATGGCGGCCAATTGTTTTCTGTCCGGTTTGGTGACATATTTCTGGATCTCGAAGCGTTTCTCCAATCCTTTTCTTTGGAGATTAGAAAAAACCGCCCGAGACCACGAGCGTTTCCGTTTGTAGGTCTGAGGCAGCGTGTCTTTCGTAAGCACCGCATACGGACCTGGAGGGTTGAACAAAAGAAGAGGAAGAGACAGGCGTTTAAGGGGCTGATCATGAGCGGATAACAGTCGAATCCCCGCCGCCCCCGCTTGCAGGGAAGGCGCGTCCAAGGGGGGCTAACTTCCCAAGAAACTCCAGTAGAAGCCGGCTGCTAAGAATAGCTCCGTCCCTATAGTCAAGGATCACCAATCTTGTCTTTCAGTGGTTGCAAAAAAAACAACAACCCTGTGCTGCCGCTGCTGCGCCTGAAATAACGCGGCAGCCCGCCCCTATAATTCCTTCTTTCTTTGGATCGTCTTATGCTGCTGGGTCGCTAGTCTATTTAACATCCCTCTAAGGGTTCCCGGGTCTGATTCTCCTTAAAAGTCAGCGCCCTTACCCTCGGCTTTCCAGATGTTGCTAGAGTTCTTAGCCACGTTAAAAACGCGAGCCTTCCATATTAATAGCCCCGAGAGGGACTATTAATTAAGTCAGGGACAAAGAAACAGAGTCCTTCGTTAGCTCCTTTTTTCACATCTGTGATTAAGGTTGAGTGTCAAAGGGGCCATCCATAACCAGGATCCGTTTGCGTGGAAGTAAGCTCTGCTGAAACGAATAACGAAGCTTAGGATCCAGTGCTGAGGAATCCTAATTGCAAAGTGCTAAGCCTTCCATAGGCTTACTTCAATGATCCTTAGTTCGAGAGAAAAAGTGGGTAAGAAAGCAACCCTTGAAAAAAATTAATCTACTTTCCTTACTTGGGTGCCTTCCAAAGGACTAAATTCTGGCCAGGAAAACTGCCACATTGTCTAGGGATGATGGGAAAATTGGAAGGTAACCAGGTTCACTCTCACTTTGAGAGTGGCAGAGAGGGATTGATCCGTGCCCAGGATGAGTTTTTATACCTGGAAAAGTGTCTTGAAACTGGTGCTGAACGGAATTCCTTGGGGTTGTGTTTAAGTGTCCCAGGACCCCAGAAGTCTCGTTAATGGGTTCTAGAGACGTGAAGAACTGGCCCGACGGAGGCTGTAAGGTGGGGATATGAACCCCGCTTGGGCGGCTGGCGGTTAATAAAGAGGTCAGATCTGTGGGCATAGGAACAAGGAGAGCTCTGTTACAAGATGAGCAGAATGGTGCAGGTCCCAACCCCCTCTATATACCTCGGCCATAGCCCACTGGTGGCAAGCCCTGGTGGCCTGTAGGGAACTGGGGGGCACTCCAAGGCCACCTTCAAAAGTTTGGAGGCCCTTAACAGACCTGAAACTGACAAACTCCTCTGTGCACAAATGCCACTGTGAGGCTCATAGCATGTGCTCCTCATCCAAGATCAAAACCAAGTCCAATTCCATTCAAAGCAGGCTGAAATCACCCCTATCTTGATAGGGTAGGCCCAAACCAGGAAAGAACTTCTCCAGCAACCTCTCAGGTGCCTCTTTTGGCCTTAGATGCCACATGTCAGAGGAATGGGGGTGGACATAACTTATAGGAGCATTTTCTCCCTAGTTACATTTCCTAGTTAATGTAGCCAGCCATTTGTACTGCAGTGCTGTTGATCTGTTTTTGGTAACCCTTCCCACTCCAAGGATAATGGAGGGAAGTGGAAAAACAAAGCAAGATTGAAGGGCTCAAATCCTGCATTATTTCAGAGAGGGCAGCCAAAGATATTTCTACAAAGAGTCCAAGCTGCTTTTCTTAGTTTTTACAAATGTGAAGTAGCCACACTGAAAGTAAAATGGCAATTCACATTTATGACAGGCCTTTAGACCATTCTCCCTTGCTTGATTCAGCACATTCTTCAATTGAACCCGTCTAAATTTGCTTGAAAAGGGACCAACAGATTGATTTATCTGATAGATAAAAATGATCTCCAGGCTCAGCAATGGGTTGGGCCAATAGGCTTCAGTCCAAGAGATCAGCTTTCACCATTTGGGAGCTTAGGCCATCCACCCCAAAAATTCAAACTCAGTTTCTTTTGCAGCTTTGATGTGACCTTACAATGAAATCACAGCTATCCTATCTGTCTGTCTATTTCCTGGAAAATAAAGCTTTTTTGGGCAATTTGCATTTCTCATAATCCATGAGGATATTTAACATTAAGTGCAATCAGATATCATTTTCCTTTGGGTGATAAATATGGTCCAAATAATTATCTGGGATAATGCAGATAATGGGGTGACTTTGTTCACGGAGAAGGTTGGTTGCTCCCGTCTCCAAAACCCAGATTAATACATTCACAGGTGGGCAGTGTAAAGCTACAAATGCTTACTCAGAAATAAACCCCATTTATCTCAAAGAGGACTTATTCCCAATTTTGGGGGTCAGAAAATAGGTCTATTTGATCCGACAATTCAGATACCCTGTGACCCTAAGAAGAAAAGCCACTCAACTAGTTTACAACTGAGGTGTCCAAATCAATGAGACTTACTTCCAAGTAAATACTTTCTGGAAGGAGACTCTGGCCTGAATTTCTTCCAAAGATTTCTGAATCTTTAAACAATCCAATTGCTCAACTGTTTGTTCCATTGAGCAACAACAGAAACACCACAGCCGCAGCTGCAGCAGAGCTGTGTTGGGTTCCTTCCCCCAATTCTGGAAAGGGCTGATTTTACAAGTTACACTTGATTAGAGTCGGAGATTTGCTTTTTCAATCTTTCCGACCCAATCTAAATGTTTGGGCATTAATAACTGAAAGAAAATTAGCAAAACGGGTCCTTCTATAAACTCTTTTCCCCATTTCAACCCACCCTTCCTGTAGGTTGTAAGTGAGGCTCCCCAACTTCATAGCAGGACCACACAGGGTTGATCTTCCAGTTGAACTGGGAAGATTACATATAATCCGCCTTCAAATAAAAAGACAGTAGGGACCATTCTAAAGGGCCGTGAAAGGACCCTGCAAGAACCGGAAGAGCCTATTATGCTCAAATTCATCATACACATACACATACACACACACACACACACACACACAAACACACAAAAGGTCCACGTACAGTTTAACAAAACAATTTCAGTTCTCCAGAAGGGAGGAGAAAGCAAAAAAAGCTAACCTCTCAGAGTGTTGCTCTCCTTCAGTTTCGGGTCGAACTCGGCAGACAAAATGCGATCAATCCCAAATTTCAAGTCTTTGCTAGAGGGGGCGGCTGCAGAGCCAGGGTGGGTCTGGCGGCTTTGCCCTCCGCCCGGGGTTCGTGCACCTCCGCCGGAGCCCCCTGTGGGAGAGCGCTGGTGCTGAGGATGAGAGGTGTGGTAGGGAGCCGAGAGAGGTGACAGCCGCGTGGCGAAGGCGACTGAAGTGTCCGGGGCCACCATGGGTGTCGGTCTGAGCGGGGAAGCGGCGCCGTGGTACTGTGCATGGGCATGGATTCCACCTAAATGGGAGGCCAGATTGGCCGAGGTTCCTCCGGGCAGGCCCTCAACAGAGATTTCTCCTGCGGCAGCGTGTAAGATGTCCGCGATGCAGAAAGACGGTTTCTTGAGCCCCGAAGGATCCAAGGAGAAACAGCCGCCAGCGCCGGGGCCCGCCGGGGTACAATATGCCGCCGACCACAGACTGAAGTTGGAAGCATAAAAGGGTGCGAGTCCGGCAGTGTACATCCTGCCGATCCGGCGGCCACTCGCTCTGGTCTCGGCTCCTTCACTGGCCAGATGGACCCACTGCGTGCTCAGTAACTGCGTGCTCCGACTGACCCGCAGCCCGCCAGCAAAACAGCGAGCAGTTAATTGCCTCCTTTACCCTGGTCAGCCTGGAGAGCTCAACGCCAAAATGTCTCTTGGCCTGGCCGCATCGTGGGAGGCGAAACGAGGCCACGCAGAGCTCCAGCCACGCGCTGCGAAAGTCAGGCGCGACAAACAAAATAATAACAACCCCCCAAAAAATACCTCGCGCGCACTCACATCCAAACACACAAACACACACACACACACACACACCAGAAACCCCCCCTCTCTGAAAAAAGGAAGAGGGGGGGAACGAAAAGTATCCACCCGCCCACGACCCTTCAGCAAAATCAGCTTCCCAGATTCTCTCTCTTTTTTTTTCTACCGCGGAGGAAAAGAAAAAAGAAAAATTCTTCTGGGGCTTGATTGGACAGGAAGCGGCCAATCCAGAGCGGCAGAGGGACGGCCGAGAAAGGAAGGAAGGAAGAAAGGGGAGCAGCAAGTCACGCCTCCGCCTTGCCCTCAAAAGTTGGTGACGGTTCCCGACCCAGCAAAAATCGGCTTTTGGGGGGCTCTCCGTTCCCTGAACCGGGTCGTCCTCGAAACTGCAGGGTTCTTGCTAATTGTTCTCGCCGGCTCTCTCTGTCCAAGGAAGTGGTGTAGATATGCCCGATTCGGAGCGTGCAGCTGCTTTTACTCTCCACGATCCGTCCCATTTGAGCTTCAGAACCAGAAGGAGGCAGCGCTTAGGCTTCTCTTCGGGGCCTTTTTCGGAAGGAGACCTCGCGGGCGATGCAAAGAGTGGGCATTGCCTTTCCAAATGAATTACCAAGTCCTTTATAATGGAGTAGAAGAGTTTTTTTAAAAAAAAAACGAGGCGGTGTCATTCCCCTCCATTCCTGAATATGGAAGGTCTGAGGTGTGGGAAGGATAAATCTTTCGTACGAAGCTCCTTTCCTTCTCTGATATAGGCAGGTAGGCTGGGACCGACTAGTGCTCGAAACTTCCGTGGGTCGCTGCTGAAGGATCAAGTTGCTATTTCGGTGGATAAAGTGCACCGCAGTGAGCTCGCCGGATCTGTGGCTAGGCAGTTTCGAAAGGCAATTCCCGTAGGCCGGTGCAAACTACACATCCCTGATTGTTTTATTTCGAAATATGTAAATGGATGGCAACAAGGCCTGAGCATACAAAGATAGCACAAATAAGTCCCCTGGATCCGGACTTCTTTTTCAAAAGTGAAAGATTTCTGGAATCTGATCACAGAAACAAGTGCAAGGGAATTGTGATAAAAATCAGCAAGAAAAACTAGATTCCCTTAGAAATAAATCCCATGAGGGCCAAGGTGCTTGAAATCATGTAATGAAGCTCAGAGCTATAACATTTATATTTTAGATGGTGATCCACCCTCGGTTGGAGCCCCTGGATCAGAAAAGTAATCAGTGCTAATCCTTTTGCCCATTCAAATAAAAGGAACTTGAAGGACAGCACACAGCTTCAAAGGAAACATGCCTTTCTTAATGCCAATTCAATACTTCAGGAGTATAAGCCTGCTTTCCTCCCATTAATATTCTCTGCAACACAAAGTTTGCACAATTTTGTACAGTTAGTCTAAATTATTGTCTTCTAGTTTTAGATCTTTCTCCCTGCAAAACCTATTTCTCCTTTAAAACATTTTTAGTCCAGATTCTCATCAAACAGGAATATTGCCTCATACAGAGGCAGAATTGGTTGCACAGATAGAAATACTAGGAAAACAGGGTGCTTCTCTAAACTGGAGACAGTGTCAAATCTAAGTTAATAATAAAATTATTTTTATTACACATTTACTTTAAAAATCAGTTTGAAATCTTACAGTCCAGGACTATATGTGTGGACGATGAAGACAGAAATATTCGTAATTTTTGCCCTTTCCCACATTTATCATTTCTAAATTTTATTATTTATTTGGCATATGATGAGAACATGATAGAAAACAAGTAAACATATATACAGTCCACATAATTATACATAAAACTTTATGGGAGTATGGCAGTGGTCTCATAACTAGATATCCAAGTCATATTTCTAAATATGAACATGCTACTTCTGCTTGTTAATTTCAACAAGATTTGTGCAAATAAATGCCTTAAAGACCAGGTGGAAATAAATAAATAAATAAATAAATAAATTATTCAAATAAAATATTTTATATTCAGCATATAGAATAACAAACATAAAACAAGCCTTGCCTAGTCATCAGGCATTTTTAAAAAGTCCAAACATTCTGTGTTTGCTATATCGAACTATCCCTATATCAAATGTTCTATGACTTTCTTTAAGAACATCAAAGAGATTTAACTGCCCTTCACAATTAGCAGTTAAATGACTGTGCTTTGTTTTGCAATCTTTATCAGCCCCTCTAATCCTAACAGATTTTACATAAAGAGAATTGCTTGAACAGCAGAGAAGAAAACACATTAGTTACTGAAGTGGGCTTCTTCAGGGAATCCACAAGGCAGAGTGAAACCAACCCTTTCAAAAATCCACAAGGAATGTTCAGAACTGGAAAAAAAACCATTTCCTACTCTTAAAATCATTCCCAGTTTGATAGTGGTGGGATTGCTATAAAATTCATCATAATTTTGTTTTGGCTACTGTCATGCTTTATCAAGTCAACCTTACAGTTGTTTAAGGCTTGCAACTGCAGGGGCACAAATCTTCACGGAAATTCCCATTTAATTCCTCGAAGAACATTTTGGAGGAAAGATATGTAGATCAGTTTTCCATGCCATTAAACTCTTTTCACAATTATGCCTAATGTCCTGTCCAGAATTATGGAAAGGAAGCCATCAATTTTATTTCATTTTCCACTTTGCAACAGTTACTAGGAAAAAAACCCTGCTTCAGCCATCCTTGCGACATCATAAAAATCAACTTGTTATTTTCATACTGGCACATGTTATAAACTGGATAACTCTCTGAATGTGATCCTACAAATATTGGGTGAAACTTCAGGTCCCAGAATAATTATTGTACAATACATATTCACTTTTTCTGGAAAGAAGAGTGGAAACAAAAATCTCCTTCCCGCTCACTTTAGCTCAGCTTCTGGTGACTTTGAACATCTCTGTTCAATAAATTTGTTGGCAGAGGGAAAGGATTGCCGTTGTGACTTCTGCCTTTTTTCCAAAGAGTTAAACTGACAGTGGCAGAGGGAATATGCTAAAAAAAAACTTGTTCTGGGAGAGAGAAAAAGCAAAAATCCATCTTCCCAAGTTTGGACATAAACATAATAAAGAAAATGATTTATCAACGTACACTATGATGTTTTTCTAGGAATCTGAAAGACAGCCCTTGCTGAATTAGCTAGCCTCGCCTTCAAAAAAGGCATAGATTTCAAGGAGTTTGAGCAAAGTTATTAAAGCCCGGCTCTATTTACTACAAAAGTAGATAGCCATGAAGCCAGGGATATTTCCTTCTGGTCCAGATGGCAGAAAAATGTCCAGAAGTTTCAGTTTTAAGAGCAAATTCAACATATGCTTTTTCCACAATGATTTCAAAACAATTATTTCAAAGCAGACCCTATAAGCAACAGGTGGATTTTATTTATAATTACATCCACAGAAGTATAACTATTACCTATTTTTTTAAAAACGGCTTTTTGAGGTGCCTGGGTGACAGGAGCCACCCACCAACTTTCTGAACAGGCCAGTACTATATGTCCAACTGTGCACTGCCAGGCTTGCCCCAGCTTCTCCTTCACAGCTCTTTTTCAACCGAGAGGGGCTTTCCCAGAGGTGCCAAATGGGCGACATCATTCTTTCTGAGAGGAGCAATGTTAGCAGGAGTATCTATCTAAGAAAAGAGTGAATTTTGAGATGTCAATTTCCAAGGGAAATAACATACATAGAAAAGAAAGTCAAGTAGGTAGCTGCTTAATTACTTTCAGCAGTAATTAATCTGCTTGGTGTGGATTGATATTGTTGTTTTGTCTGGAAGGAGTCTTGCCACCCAAACAGGCGAAATTAAATGCCCTCTGAAAAGGTAGGATTGAAAATAAAGTTTTGCTTCTCCTTTTTTTCAAAATGGATTCCACATTCTAGCTTGCCAGACAAAACTATCCTCTTGTCTCCTCCCCACTAGCCAGAACAGATCCTTCACTCCTCGGCCACTGGTTTCCCCTTTGAATGGTTTTTAAGATCATTTTCTTGTCAGGGAAAGTGATTTGCAACTGTCCAGCTTGCATTATGAGGAGCAGGAGGGGGAGCCAGAGCATTTCTGGATAAGGAACCCTCAGAAAGAAAGAAATACAGGAAGGTGGGGGGGGAGTCTCCATCAGCTCAGCATTTACATTTTTAAGGATATCTAAAAATAACCTGTAGGAAGTCCTCTCCCAAATAAGTTACAATAATGAGTTAGACCTAAGGATGGGCCTCATGTCTTACGGGACAGCAAGGGATTGTTACCCAGGAAATTCTTTGTGGGGTGAAACTAGATGCAGTTTAAAAAAAAAAAATCTCAGTGGACTCTTACAGCTCACAATTACTGCATTACTGCAATCCACCTCTTTTCTCCAGAATGCCAACATTCTCCCATTGAAAAATTTTTCTCCAACATTATATGATAGGAGACATTTTTCCTTTCTCACATGGTGCATAATTAAACTTCTGGAATTCTCTACCAAAAGTTTTGGAAGCATACATATCTCATTTTTCATTAATTTTCATAGCAAATTTATGAACGTTGCTTCCATCTGCTGTCACTTCAGTTAAATAAAATTTTCATGTGCATCAAGAATGTTTCTCTGGTCCTTGGATGAAGATAAACAAAAGAGATCAAGTTGGGATCATTCAGAAGAATCTCGACTGCCTACTGATAAAAGTAAAAAACTTGATTAGTTTAGTTTAGTTTAGTTTTATTAAATTTATACCCCGCCCTTCTCCCGGAGGACTCAGGGCGGCTTACAGCCAGTTTAAAAACAATAATACAATACAATACAAAATTTAAAAGTGATGGACAATCTAGGCAACTCATGGACAATCTAGGCAACTATATTCTGAAAAGATATTCCAACTGGGTTCAGTTGTGCTTGTTCCTAGACATCTGATAGCTTTGTTAGTAATATATTCCACTGAATCTAGTAAAGCTTTCTTTTTGATATCTAAAATTGTTTAGCCTCTGCATCTGACTGAGAAGAGAGCTTATAATTTTTTTAGAAGCAACACATATGCACATATGAAGGACACAGGGATTTCCTTTTCCCTGCTGGAAATCTTTCTGATCCTCAGATTTTGTTCACTATCCAAGCAAATAGTACAGTATGCATCACCTTGGAATTAAACACCTCTAAATCTCTAGATGAGAAGTGGCAACACCAAAACTTGGAATTTCGTATGATTGCTCCCCCAAAACAAACTAACAGATACCAAATGCAAAATTCTAGCTAAGGCAGAACATATTCTAAGCATTAAGGAATATGTGCCATTGAGCATATGTTGAATACAGAAATTTATTGTTGGTGTGAACATAAAAATCTTCTGCTTTTCTCCTGAGGATTCTCTTTCAGCAATCTGAATTTTCAAAAGCCATTTAGTTGTCCTATTGGAAGCCAAAATTCCTGCCAAGCATTGAGTTTTTAAATAAATCCCAATCACTTTTCTGCTATTTTTGTTTCAGACACACTTAAAACCCATTCCTAGGCGTGGTACTCAGCACTTACAAAAGAGGAGAAACTATGTCGTTTTGCTTGAGTAAATTGAAGGAAAGGGCGGAGTAGAAATGTAATAAATAAATGCAATTGGTGGTTTTGTGGTTGTGAATCAAGACTGTAATTGTTATGACATGAATGACTGTAGCGGAGAAGCAAATTGCCTGATCAAATTCTGGCATTTAGCAGAGAAGAGACAATTTGCTTTTGATGTTGACTTGTTTGCTTTTTTGGCACAAGAGATACATTTCCCTTCAGCAAGATCACGAGGCATCACTGTTTAATATCTTCCTTGTAGTTTGCTCCCCTTCAGTCACATCACTGCAGTGGATCTGCCTGGTGTGTGGTGACCGTAAGACAGTCCAGCAAATTTCACCTCTCAAATCTCATTCATATATATTGATTGCCCTTTTGGATCAGCATGAAGGCCCATCTCCTTTGGGAGGTTTTGCTTCTTATAGCAGTCCAGCACATTAATGTCTAGGAAGTTCACAAGCAGGCCACGACAGCATCTGGCCTTCAGATCTCGGAGATTCCTCTACGTTCTCCTAATTGGAAGACCACACTGGGGAAGCATCTATTTTTGGTGTGTGTACTTAATCAAATCTTAGAGACATTCACACAGCTCTTACCAAGTTAGGAAGTCTAAAGATGTTAGGATGTTGATAATCTGAAAGGCTCTCAAAATCTGGTTATGTTATCAGGACTGGGTCTCCCAGGGAACCCCAAGACTTGTCTAGGAGGCTCCATTGCTGAAGAGGATTTTTATCCTCCCTTCATCAATGATATGTATTTTTTATTTTTATGATATTTATTACTGTGGTTTTTAATATTTTTATCTCTTGTTTTTATATTGGCCGTTTTATCTACTTTTATGCACCATAGTAGCTTTTGGTGAGATGCTTGGCTATATAAAGTTGATAAATAAAGGCTGGTGGACTATATTTCTCACTATCCCCAGCCAACAGGGGATAAGAGATGTCCAAGGGTCTCAGGGAGGGGAAAAAGTTGAGGAAGAGATCATGACTGGTGAGGTCCAGGTAACATCTTCCCTAGATTAAATCAGGGTTAGGAAGGTCATCAAATCAAGGCTGAAACAGCACCAAATGTTCTACTGCAATACTATCTTGGTTAATCTGACAGATGAGAAAATGGACAAGATTCCAACAAGTCAGGTCATCTAATGAACTTGGAAGCAGACCAAGGAATTATGCAGCATAAAAGTTGAATAGCTTGGGATTTAATAATATAATAATAATAATATATATATACACCAAATGCTTGCAGGTGAGTGTGAGAGAGAGACGATCGCAGCTTCGTGGCCGCCATCTTGACCTTTTTGACCACCCCAGCTGGTTATTGAACAAGCGAAAGACTGCAGATCACTTCAACAGCTTCTTCCGCGGGCTTTTAGCTATATTCCGACGTTCTTTGTCAGAAGCGACAGGACTTTTTGGAGCCCGTATGTTTCCAAAAAGTGGGCCCTGTTCACAAGCAGCTTCCATGAACAAGGTGTTTATTTGCTTGCTTTAAACTAAGAATGAACTAGCCACTTGGATCAAGATTTTTTTTTTCACTCTGATAATAAAAGCGGCTAAAGCAGACTTCGCCCCACGCCCTCCCTTATTTCAGGACGGCGGGTTCCCCGCGGGCCGGATCCCCGCGCCAGGCCCTGCAAAGAGGGAGAACCGCAACGGCGAGTCCACGCAATCCGCCCCACCCAGAGTGGGAGAAAAAAAGCTCTGACTCCTTCCAGCCCCCCGCCGGCTACAAGCCTAGGAAACTGCGCTGCGCTCCGAAGGAGGTGCGCCTCGGCCCCGCCTGACGCGAAGAAGCCGATCAGGGCAGGAAGGGCCCGGCTTTGGTCGGGCCTGGGGTCATCTCCTGTTTTCAATCGGCTCCGAGGCGGCTTAAATGAGCGGATGCGCCTGCCACATTGGGCGCCCAAAATAGAAGCGCTTGAGGAATTTAGAACCAGCAGAAATCTTTCTTTCTTCCGGAGAGAGAGAGAGAGAGAGGCTGGAGAGAGAGAGAAATGGGGGGGGGGGCTTTCTTACGAGTCGGAGCATTTCCCTTTCCAATATTTGTGCAACTTTATCTCGCAAGGCAAATCGCGAGGGTGACGCCAAGCCGCCCCTGCATCTTAGCGCTGTGAAAATAAAGGCCAGGGAGCCGATTCACTGCCGCCGCGTCGAACCGAGTCTCCGGCGCCGAGATCTTCTGCAAGGAGCCGCTAGGCGAGAGGCGGAGGAGAAGGTGCAAGAGCGAGAGGGAGGCGGTTGTGAGCCGTGCCCAACTTGGCCGGTTCCTTTTCTGCAAGGAAAGAGGCTTTCAGAAGGGGCTGAGGATGATGGGAGCGGTAGTCTAGGCCTAGCTGCAGAGGGGCAGCTGGGAGAAGGCTCGCGGGATGATTAATACTCCCATTCGGGTTTAGATCCTGGCGGGAAGAGAGAAAGAAAGCCCGAATGTCGCCAACAGCTTTTGGAAGAGAAAAGGTTGCTTCTCAAACGTAGCTGGCCGATTCCACAGGCAGAATTCCCACTAATGTAGAGACAGCCATCTGAGGCTGCCTTCGACATCCTTTTATCTGTTGTATTTTCTTTCTTACTGTGTCCTCCTGTGGGTTCAGAATACTTCAGGGATTACTTTAAACTAAGGTTGCTATCTTTCGATAATAGGTAATTATCAGTTTAGCTTTCTTTCATCCTTAGATTTTACTGTGAGTTGCATATCGCTTGAGCAGTAAAGTGAATGGTAAGGTAATTTAATAGCACATCATAGACTTAGAAATAAATCCCTCTGTGCATAATTACAGTAGATGTGAATCTTTTCACTGTTTTTCAGGGGAGATTCATTCTTCAGTACTAATAACCCCAAAAGTCTGCAGTCCCCACCCTTCATGTGCTGCACTGATCTTTTCATTTGAGAATAAATACTATTTCCTCCCATCTGGTGGTCATCTAGATTTTGTCAGCTCAAATATGGCAGCCCCAATAATTGCTCAAAAGGCAGCAATGGTGTCTGCAGCAAACAGTAATAAAGATGTGCACAGGCTGTTGTCCTCCTGCAAATTCTGCCTGACATTTGCAGACTTGCATGTGAGACAAGTCTGAAATTATGAAGTATGATTACCTTATCACACATATTTTGTTATTCGCCTCCCATACCTTCTGCTTGCTTCACATGTGAACACCTAGCCATCTGTAGGAGGATTGGAGGGAGCAAATGAAAACAAATACATTATCACACAAATACAACAATTTGAATGTTTGTTCCAGACATTGGGATGTAGAATCTGATGATGGCTTTGCATATGCCATTTTAGCATCATTGCATTTGGTATGGATGCCGTTGCCTTGGACTGAGTTGGTATGAGAAGTGTAATAGGTTTCACACTTTGCAAGTTAGATGGTATTATCTTAACAACGTATCCTCCCTCCAAAAGAGAGATGCTGTCCATCCATTTTAGAATCAACACAAAACTATCCTACCATGAAAATTGCTTTCTCAATTGCTGACCCCTTTATTATCGCTTTTCCCAGTCCAAGCCAGTCAGAACTTCCCTTTGAGGACATATACACTGTCCAAGGACAGCTCAAGGAGAAAACCATGGCTTTACTACACTTACTTTCAAGAGTGACTTAAGTCTGCCATTACTCATAGACTGAGAATAAGAAGCGCTGAAGAGGATATTGTCAAGGTTTATCTGGGTCATAAATAGGTACAAATAGGGAAACGATTGATTGATTGATTGTGCAAAGCTTTTGACTCCCGATGACTGCTTGGATTAGTTCCTGCAGTTTTCTTGGCAGAGTTTTTCAGAAGTGGTTTGTCGTTGCCTCCTTCCTAGAGGTGAGAATGAATGACTGGCCAAGGTCACCCAGCTGGCTTTGTGCCTGGGCAAGAACGCCCAATCTCCTGATTTCTAGCCTGATGGCTTAACTACTTCAGCAAAAGGGCTCTCTTTTTAATAGAGCAGAAGGGTATAATAAAACTGCTCTCTGTACCTGTAGGTTATTACTGAATAATATGATTTACTGTATCTCTTTGCTACCATATAATGGTCGTTTGGGTTATTTCAGTCCAGATATTGTACTTTTATCATTGTCTTGACCAGAAGTCAAGCAGGCATAGAGGTAGGATATGTATTGACAATATGCAATCTGATGGTGAGATTGCTCTCTGCAGACTCAGTGGAGAGCAATCAGTATAGCAATGGAAAAAGTCTTGAGTGTAATTGGGTTTCTCTCAGTCAAGGGAGCATAACAAGAGGTGGGAAAGTTGTGAAAATTCCAAGAACCCAAATCCTTATTTCCCATTTGCCAAACTATTAGGAACAGCTGGACTGTAGTTAAGGAAGACATATAGAGCTTCATCTTCCTTCCTGCTTTTTAGTGTTCAGTCTTAAGTGTTAAGCAAGACAGACAAAAGCTGAATCTGTTTTGTACTAAAGAAATGGTTTATATAATTCATGTTACACAATTACCAATCTCTAAACTGTGAGATGTCTTTCTTTCGATTGGAGGCTTAACACAATACAATTCATTTTCCAGCACATAGGAAAATTCAGCCCCATGCTTCAGATTCTCCATCTGAAATTTTGAATATCCCAGGATGAAACCTAGCAAAGCTTCCATTACTCTAATGAGGCAGAGCAACGACAGCATCAAACTTCCTGCTAACTCAAGATGGCAGGTAGCATTTTAACTCAGTGGTGGAAAAGAGCAAGGATGGTGATGTGAGGTCCTACCTAAATCACACTTAAGGAAATGGCTTTAGAAGGCCACTTCCTTTAGACCATTTCCACAAGACTGCCTTACAATATCACCCAGATGTTGGTGTGTTGATATGAAGACTGTCTTTCTTAACTGTTTTATCAGCACAGCTATGGTTAGATGATAGTATAAGATGTTATAAATCACTCCTGAGGAAATAGCTTTTAAACACATCTTTGCCTTACAGAGGGGGATGGTTCAGCTCAGACAGAAAAAGAGAAGTCCAGGGAATAGCTTTAGGAATATGTAGTATGGTAGACTACCATGCCTATTGTTTTCAGTTCATGCAGATTGCTCTTGAGGCATAATGGGAGATATAGCCTCTTCCTGATGGAAAGCAACAGATTGGGGATGTTTGTATGAAATATTCACCCAATCTTTTCTCATGCTAAATAACAAGCCTGCTAAGGAGTCACAGTACCAAGGGCATTCATTCCACTGCAATTTTGGGCCTGAATTATCTCTAAGAAGGGAACAATTAACATTCATAAACATTGATTCTCATGGGGAAGGAACAGTCTATCCAGCAAGGGTAGTTTTGAGCAAGACCTCAGAGCCGAGTTGCTAACTTTTATTTGTAGGAAGATTCCTTAAGGAACAACAGAGAAAACATCTTCTGAATTCTTATTCATCAGGCACAAATCCTGCTGAGAACAGGATTAGCAACTTCTAGCACAGGGGTCCTCAACCTTGGCAACTTTAAGACTTGTGGACTTCAACTCCCAGAATTTGCTGGCTGAGGAATTCTGAGAGTTGAAGTCCACAAGTCTTAAAGTTGCCAAGGTTGAGGACCCCTGTTCTAGCACATCTCCAGAAGCCAATTGTGCCAAAAATCAGCAAAAGGCTCTTTGAAAGATGTAGGCCCAGAAGTGCTGCTCCATGTACTGGGAATGGGTCCATCTAGTTCAATCCCACAAATCTCTGGAGGATGTTAAATCTATTTGTTCTGATAATACTAGGCCCATTTCCTGTTTCCAGTGTTATTAAGCTGAATTCTTACATCAAGGACCGTGCTGTTCCTCTTTTTTTGGTCTGATTGTTGTTTAGTTTGATTGCTGTTTTAAAACACTTCTTTGAAGTGGCTGGATGCAGCCCATGCTATACCATGTGGCTAGAATAAACTTGTTGTGATCGTCCTTGTTCACTTTCATCTTCATTGCACAAGCCTCAGTGAAACATCAAGAAAGCTACCCAGTCAATCTTTGGTTAAGATCTTGTGGTTAACTTGGCCTTGCCATCTTTCCTCATGCTGTAGGAGAAAAGCCAATGTGTAGCCTGATACTTAGCATGGGTTTATAATGGGTTGAAAGGAAGCTGAATGTCCAAGGACATTGTCCCATAGTATTTTATTTTTTTTCTACTCTGCTTGCCTTCTAAATGTATTAAGGCAAAATACATCATCTGTTCTCTTGCTAAAATCTCCCATGGGGAAGGTTAAACTGAGCAAAAGTCCGGAGTCACATAGACTGCATTCATACATTGCACTAACTAACCCAAGTTATGAGCACATGAAAGATTGAACCAGATGCCAGCCAGCCTTATTTTGGTGTAGTGCATTATAAAAAAACAATCAGCCCAAGTTATGATTTGCATGAAACCAAAAAAATTAGTTCTTTGAGTAAAATATTAGTTTAGTGTGTTGTGTTGATATAAAAAAATATTTAACAAGTCAAGCTTATGCAAAGTACGTTTTAATATGTTGTGTGTGAACTAGGCCTTATATGCCTTTTGGCCTGGGCCGCACAATCTGCATAAAGCACTAAACACCGCACAGAGGGTTATCTCTCTCTTGATTGCCTTCTAATGTTTGACTGGATCTCTTACAATAATTCTGTCTATAGTCCATTTTTTTCCTTGTTTACAACTGGATTTTAACTTTTGTACACATTCATAAGAATCAGTGAGTTCTGAGAAACATGTATAGAATAAAATCATGAAAGTTGGAGAAATTATCACTAAGTCACTAAACATCCACACCCATGGTTTCATACGGGCTTAATCTGAGATCTATCACCAAATTTAAATACAGTTTGAATAAGTACAATTATTGGTCTTTCCTGCTGATTTAAATTACCTTTTTTTGCCCTGGTCATATGATTTAGGGAGGAAAAGCATAGGTGATTGGAATATACACAATACCATTGTCATCCCTGCACACCATATTTTACTCAAGGTTTCAGACACACCCTATTATTTGAACTTGACATGGCTATTAGCCTGGTTCTGTTTACCCAAACTCTATAACCAACAACAGGTTTAAGCTACTGACTGAATCTGAGCTGAAGAAATGGCATCTCTTTGGGGTCAATTGCATAGCAAATATAGAATACCATATAGTATTTGTGGGGTAGAGCAGTGGAGTCTTTTGGAGTAGAGAAATCAGACAACTGCCAGGCCTGGCAGTTAAAGGGATCTTCCATCAGGACAACAAGGAAGTTTATTAAGAAGATACAACGAAATCTTTATCAAGGAGGTACTTGATGAAAATAATTTAACTTTTTGCTCTTTGCTTCCATTTATGAATTATGATAACTGCCTTCCAAGCTGCTTCAGAGCTTTAAGAAATCTTAGAATAAAATCAGAGAGGTTAAAGTATACAGTGCAATTTCTGGTGGGGGATGGGGCGGGTATGTAACTATTTCTCAGAGTTCAAAAACTTTTAAGGCTTCTATTGGGGGGGTAGGGATGGGAGAGAGAAAATAACTTGGTGCTGTGCCTGCTCCATTACTCAACAATCTTTCAAATAATACCGTGAACACAGCCATCAGTAAGATTTCTGGTACAACATGGCTAAAAGGAATATCTGTATGATGTGCAATCTCTGGAAGGCTCAGTCCCATTTTATTTTATCACAGTTGAATTCAAGGAAAACCCTACTGGAGTAGGATGACTTAAATAGAAGCTCAGCCCAAGTATTTGTAAGTGCAGGATATTTTCACCACTGAAAAAAAAAATCTGCTTCTGGTTTTCCACTCTGTGTCTGTGTGTGCATTGCAAACTCATCCGAATTCTTAGACAATAGAACGGCAGAAACCTTGCTGATTTACTACCCAGAAATCTACTTGTAGATCCTGATTGATTTCTTTTTCAATCCCCAATCTAATCCCTGTATAACACCGACATTCTATTCAGGGCCATTCATTCAATAAAGGCATTCAATAAATGGAATTAATTCAACACATTGTATTGCTCATTCTTCCTGTAATTACCGTCCACGTGTTCTATCAGGTATGCCAAAATTCAAGTTTGGAATAAGAATAAGAAAATTCTGCCTGCCCAATACAAATCTATATTGTTCCTCCTTTTCAGACTTCTTAAACTGAAAAGACTATAATGCTTGAGCATTTCACATTCACATACAACTAGTCCTTAAAGAGAAGCCCTGTGCTGGAAGAAGTATGCTCTGGCGTCATCTGCTGGCCCAGTGGATATATTACAGCATGCCATTTTTTTTTAAAAAAAGTCTTGGTTGGGGAAAAGGGGCAGATGATAAATATATATCTCATCTCCCTCAGATAAAGATCTTCTAAGATCTTTGATTGGAAGACAGATATTTCACCCAGAAGAGAAATAACAGAGGGTGTTTCCATCATGACTGAACAATAAGATAATTAACACAAACCCAAATAGGCACCTACCGGTACATGCATAAGAATTTTTAGAGGATCTTTTTATAGACATCAGAAGACTCTGAGATATTGTCAGGCTGCCAGTAAGGGATGGCATACATTCAGGGGGAAAAGTAACTGTAGTTGCAACTGAGTGATCTTTACTCTTCAGTACCTTCCTATTTTACACTCTTTGTAGAAGGTACTGAGGGCTTTTGCTCACCGAGCTGATTGACCTCACAAAGCAGGAAGCTGTTTGCTGAGTTGTCCTCCTTTTAAATAACTGCTGCCTTTGTCTATACTGGCAGTAAAGGATTGGGAAGGGTCCACACGTGGAGTAAGTCACGTTCCTCTAAGGATAATGGAAAGTCCCATGGATGGCTCAGGAAGGACCAAGATTAGAACAAGGGCTTCAATGTCTTGATTCTTTTGACATATACTGACCCCACATGGGGGCCCTGGATTAGAAAACATTGGAAAACATACATAAGGTTACAATATTACAGATAGTAGATTGAGAAATTTAACTTGAGAAATTTAAAAGCTTTTCAAAATACCTCATCAATCAAGGGGAACCTGCAGCTATTGGAAAGGCAGACCCTCCCCCCAGCCTTATTTCTGTGGTCTTTTGAACCTCCAGAAAAATCATGTTCCTAAAAACCAGTGGCAAAGAGCTGATTTGGGGGGGGCTATTATTATTATTATTATTATTATTATTATTATTAAAGCAGTTTTAAAACATTCACAATGAGGCTGCAGAAGACAGATCTGAGTATGCACACCTCCACACTAGGCTAATATCAGAAGTTGCTGAGATAACTACAAAACCGATTTTTAAAAAAGAACAGAATCTAAAAAGTTAAATCACTTGCTTCTAGTATTTTAGAAATTATACATCTGTTGATGAGCCTAGAATTGCACTTGCCTTCTCTGCAGTTAACAAACTGATGTTCAGTTTACAATCAACTGTTATTCCAAGATCATTTTCACAAGGACTCTTACTAAGTCAGGTGTTCCTCGTCCTACACCTATATAGTTGATCTTTCTTTCTTAAGGGAAATAACACACTTGATTTGTTTCTATTGAATTTATTCGGTTATTTCTAAGCCATTTTTCCAACTAGCAACCAGGATTCTAGGATTTTAGCTTTCTCACCCCAAATTGTACAATGTGCAAATATGATAAATATTCCTTCCATTTTTTTTTCATCCATTGAGGAGTAGAGAACTCAGGAGAGACCTTTGAGGCGCTTGTCCTCCAGTCATCTGGCACATCCTCAGTTTTCCAGAATTTCTTAAAAGTGCTATAAGGGCTAGTTCCTAAGGTGCCCTGGGATGCATTTCATGTGGTCCTGAAAAGTTCCACTTCTTAAACAAAATTCCTGGGATAGAATTATTTCTTTCAGAAAAAAAGTTTCTTAAATATTTCCAAAGTTACTTATTGCACACAGAGAGGGAAGTTGTAACAAACAATCACAAATAATGGCAACCATAAAATAAACATACCCCCATAACCTCCCTTACCATGGCAGCTATTTTGAGAGTTAGGACTACCAGAATTGGATTTAGAGTTTCTCTAGCTCTTTGCTGCCATCTAGTGGTCATTGGATTTTTACAGCAATAGTAACCATTGTGCCAGAGCATTCACAACACGTTCTTAAAATTTCATGTGTCTGCTGGTCAACTGAATAAATAAAATAAATACATTTAGGGGACTGCTGCTATAATCACAACACCACATTCTGTAGTTTTTACAGCTGTGCTCGCTTTTATTTGGAGAGTTGCCACAGGAATTTCTGAAGCGAATCTCACAAAGGCTTCCAGGAATGAGGAGAAAAGTCAATTGGTGGTCTTCATCCAGTCACTCTTCCACTGCAGTTCTTTAGCCTTACTTCTAATATGTTTTGAGATAGAGTGGGATGGGATGGGATGTGGGATGGTTGAGTTCTTTTAATGTGCTTAAAACACTTGGTTTGTTTAATTCTTCTTTCAGCCCACGCAGGCATCTTAAGTTCTTTTCAATCTGCCCTGATATATTAATTCTTGGTTGAAAATTATTGTACCTGACCAGTGGGAACTGCAATGATGGATGTGAAAGAGTCCCATGCGCAGAATTCTTGGTACTTTTAGGCACAGATGAAAATCAAGACTATGGTTTGGGTCTCCCCTGTTCTTGATGTCTTTACTTTGTACATCTGTTGAAGTAGGCCAAGCAGCCAAATCAAAACCCATTCTTCCCACTGAAGGAAAAACAGTCTCTTGTGCCTGGGTGGTGGAAGCCTATTTTTATATCTTCTGTTTGTTTTGCAGGGTGACGCTGTTCGCCACAATCCCACCAAGCATCTATTGTTTTGAGAAGAATGCTCTTATATTGATTGTTTGTGCGTCAGCCCAGCTTTCTCTGGAGCTGCATTTGGGATGAAATGAGATAATTTCCATTAACAGGACATGCATTATTAGTCCCCTGTGCCAAATAGAGAGGCTAAGCCAAGGTTGCTATTTCTGGTCATGTTCACCTCAGGAAGGAACTTTCTCAGCTTTAATGGGATTTTGCTATTGTTGGTCGCCTTCTGTTTGACAGAGCGCCAGCAGGGTTGAAAATTGTTTAGAAAGCAACATGAAATATAATAAATCCCTAACCATTTGCTGCAGCACATTCCAGTGTGGTGTTTATTTTGAAAGGGGGGGGGAGTGTAATTATTGTCTTTGGCAGGGGGGAAATAATAAAAACTCTGGTGCGTAACTTATATCTGAGGACATATTTCTCACAGCTTTTGAATTTAAAAGCTTATTGCAAATGTCACTGAGCTGAATTGTGTTTGGCTATGTTGCCTTGGCAGTCTCTTCCCTCACAGAAAACAACAGTTTTGGAGATAGTTCGATCTTGCTCTGGAGAGCCACCTTCTTGGGAATTATTTTAATGGCCACCAGAAGGCCATCATAGCAGTGACATTCTCATTCTGGAAAGTTCTCACTCTTTTCTTCGAAAAAATATCAAAACATTTTTTGTATTTTGCTTGGATATTAGAGAGCAGTATTAATAGAGTGGACAAATAGGAGACTTTTTCCTTTTCTGTTCAGATCAGCTTTGCACATTTTTGGAAAGCAAACCCACAGAAATTGACAAATCTATTTAACAGAGGAAAAAAAGAATGATAGCTACTTTTCCAATTAATCATCTCACTTTCCAAATATGTCAGTCCTTGACAAATTCTTTCCACCTTAAATCATTTATAATTTGTATTTCTTTAATGTAATGATATTTACTCCCAAATAAATGAATATATTATTCTACTCCAGGTGTATCATTGTCATCTTTTATATCACTGGATCAAAAAATTAGAATAAAAGTGGAATCCAGCTGATTGTTCCATTAATCCTACTAACCTTAACTCTAGCCCTTGGTCAACTTTAGTCAAAAGGCATCAGTCCTTCTCATGCATCCTCAAAATACATCCCATTGCATTCAGGGGGATTTATTCCTGGATAAAATATCAAAGTTGGGATGGGACATTTATGGTCAGCTGCAACTGTCTCTTACTAGGGAAAATAGGCATCATAGTCTAACAATGTCTAAAGAGCCTTTGGTTTGCAACCCTTGAGGAAGTATCATTAGAATGATATATTGTAGACTTCGTGAAGATATCTGCCTGTTCACTGATGGAAATAGGACGCTAGATGGATATTTGATCTCATACACCAAGGCTCTTCATATAGATGATGCAGTATTATCTAAGCTATTCTTTTAATGCAAGGAGATTTATTTAATTGGTTTCTCTCCAAGATCTCCCTTTGTCAGAGCTACCTGGTGGGCAACAGCTAGTAAAATTGCCAGACTGTGAGGACCCTTCCAGAAGTCAGCGAAAGAATCTGAAGTAAAGTACAGAACTAAGGATATAACAGATAGTTAAGAAAATTTGTTCAATCATTCAAAGATCTAATTGGGGGAAGGTTCATTGAATAAAAAAAGACATCTGTGCTGCTTTCAACGTACAGAACTTACCATTGCTTTTTTCAGAACTACTGATATCCAGAGGAGGAATGCCACAGGCTCTACATTGGACTTTTAAATATTCCCTTTCAATGCAATGCAATTACATTTGTCTTCTCTTCCAAATGGTAGTTCTTGTAGAATATTTGGAGTGCAGCAATGGTGGGAATAAGTACTTTCTCAGCCTTGACAACTCCCCAAAGATCTATTTTGGATTCACATGATATGGTTTCATTCCATAAATGATATTTTATAACAAACATTAATAAAAGCAGAAAGGGTCTGGGACAGAAAATGCCTAATCTCTTGGCTTTTCCCACATTTAAAGCACAAAAGCATATCTCAGGACTGAGGTTGCAAAAGGACAGAGATAATCAAAGGCACTATTTTTCTTGCATGTTGAACATGAAGAAAATATGGAGCAGATGACCAAACTGCACAAAATGAAAATGTCTTCAAATATAGCAGGTGTCTGAGAGGAGGGAGTTATATCTTCCTTTGAGAATCATAAGAATTGTCTATTAGAACCCCAGCACAGCACTATATCACTTGTCAGACAGACCCAGATATTTCTTTGCTGTCAGAGACAAGAACTTCAGCTCACCTGGCACAAAATGCTACAGTTCAATATTTCTTAAAGCCCAACCTATGTAAAAGGTGAGGGTCTACTGGGTAAAATGACATGATGCAGAGCAACTCTGTCTTCCAAGGACTGAAGACACAACTCTTTTTTTTATGAGACAAAGTAAATTGATCCTTTATCTCAAATACAGAAAACATATATTCAGTACTTGAAATATAGGATAGGAAGATTTCATTCATTAGCAATGAAACTAATTGGAATTTCTGAAGGTAATAATCCCGAATATTTGGAATTTCTCCACAGTTTCTCATTTACTGGGTTTTAATTAACATGGCATAAATAAAAGGGGGGAGGTGAAATTAAATGCAATGGGAAAAAAGTAGATAGGTTCAAGCTTTCTGTTCCAAGATGTCTCAGATTTTAGGAAGACCCAGGTTAGCTTGCTCTTTCAACCTAAGCTGTATCTTCCAGTTGTTGTAGGATAGAGTCATATAAACAATGTTGAGCTTGTTAGACAAAAGGGAGTCTACATAAGTAGTGTATAATAATGTCTCATGGTCTGAAAAGCATTCATTTATTCATGAGCATCCTAATCAATCAAATATGTAAATCGCTAAATAAATTTTCTGCTGCCTTCCATGTGTTAGTTTATAGGAAGCTGAGGTTCAACACATAATGTAAATAATATTATGTCCTTCAGCCATTCCAAGTGGACAGAATTTTAATTCTGACTTGAAATGCTGACATGATTCCAAAAAATGTTAATTCCTTCAGAGAACAACAATTAATTTACTACTAAGGTTTTTTTAAGCAGTCAAAATTTTCCAATGAAATTATGAACATACAAAGATTTAAAGCAAAATTTAGAAATCAAAATAGGAGGCATGTGCATGATGAAGAACAGCTATAGTTCTCTTTTCTTATTACAGTCATCGTCATTAAGAACGAGCTTAGTAAGGAATAATTCCATTCAAACCTTCACTTAAATGCTGTGCTGCATAATAATGATTGCAATGTAATTTTTTTTTTTTTAAAAAAAGCAAAGCTATAGAGGATCTATTTTTGATGGACACAAATTATCTTCAAGTGTCAAGGATATTACTAAATTGGGTAAACATTTATGGGATGTTGGCTAAATATGGAAATAACTGAGGTATATGGCATGCAGAATTAGATCTAGAAAATTTGCTGTTATTGCAGTGTTTAAAATTATGTTTCTGAAAAACTGCAATATATACTGCAAGTCATGGTTCTTTATTGTTTTGGGTATCTTGGCTCACACTCTAAGATTGATCTAGCAACCTTTCCCAGTCTGGCACTGGAGTGGTGGAACTGGAATTCCCATCAAAAGCAGTAACACGCTTTTGCTATGTCCAAAAATATTTTATTAAAGATATAACAAACCTTGTAATTTCCAAATGCTTGTTTTGTAAGAGGTGACTGTCCTCATTTGAGCCCCTGTGTTGGGGCTCCAGTTCTCAAACTTCCCAGCGTGTTGATTGGGAATTCTAGTAGTTATCCTAACACACATGAAGGACAGCAGGTTAGGAGAGGCCAGCACTGAGGAACTTCCTCCCATTTATTTTTCACAAAGCCAGCAGGATTCTCCTTCTAAACACATAAAAGGCAAGCGATAGTATGGAGACTTTATTTTCTTTGCAAATAACATTTTGGCTGCCAGATGGCTAAGAACGGAGGAAAAATACAATGAGATAAACAAGATAGAGCTATTGTGTTGACCTTGTCCTCACAGAGATTAGCTAGACAGACTGACTTTGCTGAATAGCAATTCCTTTGACTTCTTCAATGTAAATAAGATTACAGGGAATCTTTCCAACTAGTTATTAAGTTTAAGTGACTAATTAATAGGTTATTGTTCCTTAATTATTAGAATTTTGGAAGAACAGATTGTAAGATACAGTCTTACTGACTTTCTGTTATAAACTTAGTTTATTGCTTAAGTATATTTGGTTATTTTTAAATGATTGGGCATTAATGAAAGCAATCACTGATAAATTATAACAAAAAACTATTAAGTTCATACATGTTAAGCATAGATAGCAATCAATTTACAGACAATTCCTAGAAGAATCAATACATATCATGCCTATTTTGCCTTTTAGTCATTTTTGGCCATTAAATCAAACATCATTTCTGTCACTTTTAGCTACAGACCTTTAACAGGCTTCCTATAAGAATGGAACCACAGGAAAGTATATGAGTGATTTGATTTTTGTGATAAAACTGATTTCATCAATGCCAATAAGGTAGCATTTTGGAGGCGAAGTAGACTAGCAGAATAATTAAGGTGTTATTCACATCATCAGCATAGCTGGTTGAGAATTATTGGCACTGAAGTTCAGTAAACTGATGGACAGCAAGTGGGAGAAAAGTGAAAGTGCCCTGTGGAGACCTCATCTGAAAAAGGTATGGGTAAGTCAGGACAAAAACACAAAAAAATCATTTGTTGTACATTTACATTTAATTACAATTAAATAGGCTCCATGGGAGCCTTTATCTCACCTTCAGATTAGCATTTGGATCTGGGGCTTCAGGTTGTACGGCTATGAGTTAAAAGATTTGCCAGGTAGTAGTGCACCAACTACATACATTAAAAAAAATAGGCAGAGATTGCATCATATGGTCATGGCCAGCATCTTGACTTTTTTGACCACATCTATGGATACAAATGTACATAATTGCAAATGCACATATCAAGGGAAAATGGAGGTTCATGCAAATTGCAGACTGGGGAAAGATTAGACAACTTGTTTTTCTTCCATTGTGTCTCTACTTCAGAAAAAGGCCCCCTTGAGCATTTATTTCTCATATTAGAATAAAATGAATAGCTACTTAACTAATTGCTGAATTAGAAGATGGTAAACTGATTTTTAGATATTCTGCAGATTTTGCCCCGAAATTGACCATTAAATAAATATTTCTCAGATATGAGACTCAGCAATTCTTATTCTTTTAAATATAGCATGAAAGTTACCAGAAGCTAGGGCTACCAGAGTGCCTCAAACATTTGGATGACCTCTAGACTAGAGGTCCCCAACCTTTTGGGCACCAGGGACCGGTTCCGTGGAGAAAGGTTTTTCCCACGGACCAGACAGTGCGTGGTTTTGTGTGCTGCCTGTATCCCATGGATGCGGCTTTGCTTGTTTGTGTGGACTGGTTGTTGGCCTGGTACCTGACCGCGGACCGGGGATTGAGGATCCCTGCTCTAGACCGCAGCAAAGAATGGGTGCCTTCTGTATTTTGCTATGGCCATCTATGATCATCCACATTTTCGCAGCTCAAAATTAATAGCTCTATAGAACATAGAATTCAATAACTTGTAAAGTAAAATTCTCCAGAATCGATATCGGTTTAGTGATTATGTGGACCAATGCAGGTAGTTTTCCCGGCAGTGTTTGGGAAATAGTTTGCAATTGCTTTCTTCCTAGAAAAGTTTTTCTGACTTCCCACCTACCCTATAACTTTGTTAGTTCTCGATGGTCTCCCATCAAACTACAAGTCAAGGCTGGCCCTCTTGACTTTCTGGAGATCAGCCATAGTCAACTAAGTGTGTGACATGCTGTGATTCTCCAGCCAATATCAAATTGCCAACTATACTTATTTCTTTCCATGATTTATTATTATCATTGTTTTGAAATATGTTCTTTGTTACATTCTTTCAAATAAAGTTTTTGTTTTTGTTTTATTTGTTATCAAATAGCCACTCTCTTTTGCACAATATCTTCTTCTTCAGAAGCTAGGCATCTTGTTGTGATCTTTCCTCCCCTCTTCCATTAATTTTGTAACCAAAGAATGGGATATAATCTTTGATTATTCTCATTAACTGCCTTTAAGAGCTGTCTGGTTGCATAATTAGTACTGCATCATCTGCATAACATTTCATTTTATATTCCCTTCCTTGAAGTTTGATCCCAGTTATTTATCTGTCTGCCAAGACTTCTAAAGCAGTTAAAGCGAACAGCAGGCACCCGTGCCTGATACCCTTAGGCATTAAATAAAACTTATGAATAGTATTCCATTTGCTGTATTCTTTGCTGTTTGCTATTGATGTATACTTTCCACCCAAATGTTAATTCTTTTCCTTTCCTTCTCTTTCCTGATTTGATATACCAGATGTTTCCCTGGTTTATTTGCATTCTCAAAATGATTTTGTTCGACATAATTTTAAAGCTCTTCCATTTCTAATAAGACTAATAGTTGTTTCTTTAGTTCTTTCAATACCTGTCATTTGAATTAGCTTTGTTAATATTTTTCTTCTTTTCTTACCACTGTGAGTTCAATCTATTTTTTTCCTGATTTTTGTAATTCTTACAATAATTCCTTTCATATAAGTTTTACTTGTCTCTAATCTAGTTGTCTCTGACATCGCTGCATTGTATTTACATTAAAAAAAACATTTTAGTTCTTCTTTAGATTTTTGTAGAGTTCCGTAATATGCTTTCTTGGATGAATAGCTATTCATTCAGTTTACATTTGAAAAGCAATTTTTCTCCTTGAAATTAAAATTGGTTAATGATCTTCATATGTCACTGGAGAATCTTCACTTCCCTGATAGATGCTATAAGAGCCTTAGAAACCCAACACATATCAATTCTTGAATATGCATGATGTCTTGCTGAAAAGAACATATAATCCCTTGCTTTGGGGATTTTTAGCTTCCAAACATCTGCCAAAACTGTCCATGACTGCAAAATCTTTTGGGGGATCATATGGAAAAAATAAAACAGGACTTGAAATGTGGAAAAACAAAGCATAGTTGGCTGGGACTTACTGCAACAATGAATGCGGTGCCCAAGGTGAACTTCTTATTTCAAATGGCACCAATTCCAGTCTTAGAGAAAAACCTGCAACACTGCAAAGACCAATCAACAGATTCATATGGAGCATGAAAGTTTTCTTGTTCTCTTCTGCTGTAGAATCTGGGCTTCAAAATGTCAGATGACACAAGACTGCAGCAAAGTTTTATAGGGAACTCTACCTTGATGCCATCTTTTTATGATTGACTAGT
The DNA here is from genome assembly GCF_001527695.2 of Protobothrops mucrosquamatus. Classification (NCBI taxonomy): domain Eukaryota; kingdom Metazoa; phylum Chordata; class Lepidosauria; order Squamata; family Viperidae; genus Protobothrops; species Protobothrops mucrosquamatus. Next base: position 51,542 of record NW_015386365.1, on the reverse strand, counting down.
GTTTTGCACCAGATCTATTTAAATCCTGATTTCAGTGAATGAACTAGAGCAGTGTTTCTCAACATCAGAAACTTTAAGATGAATGCACTCCAACTACCAGAATTCATGTTGAATGGGGAATTCTTGGAGTTGGAGTCCCTACCTACAAAATCTACTCAGTATGAAGTATGATTTCACTTTCTCGGTTTTAGAACCTTAAAATAATCCTGTCCTATTGAGCTACCTTTTAAAGAAGACCTGGAACCTGTATGTGAATTTTTATAAAAAGCAGCTGCATCTGAAGACATGATTTCTGCCCAATGTCAGGAGATTCTGTAGAGCTTGGCTGCCCTCTGCAACTAAACAAGGGAAATACACTGTAATTCAAATAGGCTTTTTAAAAAAAAAAACTTAGCAAATAAAAGTATTTTGCCATTTTAAAAACTAAGAGGTTATAAATATATACAGAAACCCTGGATCCTGCCTAAACTTTCTTCCTTGTCAGCTGATTGCCAGTTCCAACTGAAAGCAATCCTAAAATATATTTTTGACCAATAGTTGCTCAACCGTTGTACGTATATGTGTATCAGTTAAATAGGACATGGGCTAAAACAGGGCAGGACAAGACAAAAAGTAATTGTTAATTAATGACTATTGGTTAAAATTATTTGCCTGTAAAATAAGACACTTTATTTGTAAAATGAATTGATCTTCTATTTGTATCTACAAATCAAAATCATCCTCTTACAGACAAACTGCTTTCTTTAACAGACATTTAATATACAGTAAATATGTACTTGCACAGAGAAAGAGAAATCATAGAAATCTATGTGTTAGATCTATGCAATACTGTGAGTCCGAATTGATTTCAATGGTTCATACTCTCATGTATGAGTTACACAGGCTATTGCCATGTTGGAGATGAATGTGGAATAGAATAGAATAGAATAGAATAGAATAGAATAGAATAGAATAGAATAGAATAGAATAGAATAGAATAGAACCATGGAGGTCTTCTAGTCCAGCCCCCTGCTCAAACAGGAGAACCTATACCATTTCAGATAAGTGACTGTCTAGTCTCTTCTTAAAAAGCTCCAGTGATGGAGTGCCCACAATTTCTGGAGGCAAGCTGTTCCACTAGTTAATTGTCCTCACTGTCAGGAAGTTTCTCCTTAATTCCAAGTTGCTTCTCTCTTTGATCAGTTTCCAACCATTGTTTCTTGTCCTGCCCTCTGATGCTTTGGTGAATAACATGATTCCCTCTTCTTGGTGGCAGCCCCTCAAATACTGGAATACTGCTATCATGTCACCCCAGTCCTTAGTCTCCAGGCTTTTGATCATCTTAGTTGCTCTTCTCTGAATTTTTTCCAAAGTCTCAACATCTTTTTTGTAATATGGTGACCAAAATTGATTGCTGTATTTCAGGTGTGGTCTTACTAGGGTTTCATAAAGCGGTACTAATACGTCACGTGATCTTGATTCTGACTGGAGTGGAATTGAGCTTTCCTCCCATTTATTCTCCTCCACACATATAGATGAGTGATTTCAGTGGAGAATAGGTTAGCTAAATAGGTAAAAGTGTTAAAAACCACCATGGAAGCAGCAAGGATTGCCTTGCTCCTTCTCACATCATGCTGTCTTCCTTCAGACTTTTAGTCTTCAGCCATTTGGTTAAATTAGCTGCTTTCGTCTATTCAGATCTTCCCTCCCCACAAGTTATCAGTATGTATTTGGGATATAAAAACAAAATCTTAAAATAAATGCAATACTGCAGAACAAGAAACAACGAATGGATACTAATCATGGGGAGAACAAATCTGGAACTAAAGAGAAATTCCCTGACAGTGAGAACAATTGATTAGTGGAACAACTTGCCTCCAGAAGTTGTGGATGCTCCAACAGTGGAGGTTTTTAAGAAGAGATTGGATAATTGGACAGTCTGAAATGTTATAGGGTTTCCTGCTTGAGCAGGAGGTTGGACTAGAAGGCCTCCAAGTTCCCTTCCTACTCTGTTATTCTGTTAAATTTTGATGTAGGGAACACAGCCCATAATCAACATTTCTTTACAGATGCACACAAAGAGATGGGAATAGAAAACGTGCTAGTGAGGTCAAATGGTAAAAAGGAGAGCCTGGGGTGATTAAACAAAGATTCTTGTCATTACAAGTGGGGTCTCATTACAAGAGCAAATATATAGATCTATATTTAGAGTACAGAAAACAAACTACATCAAGCAGGAAGGCCAATGTTTGCATACTTAGGGCAGTTTCCATGATGGCATAAACTAGTTAGTGAAAATTAAATTGCAACTCTTTATATTGTGCCCAAAAACCCACCACCACAAAAGTAAGACTATCATATTTCTCTGTTGCATTCTTTCCTAAAGAATCTTCCTCAACTCCTCAGAGAATATAAACGCAAAAGGAAAGTTCCTCATAAAGATTCTCTCTATTTGACCAGCAGATGCCTTCAGAAGCATCGTGCACATAGATACACACTCTTCTTTCTGGACAACCTCTAGCTGTCATAGCAACTTGACAGGATCTACCATTGCCCGCTGATTGATTGTGACCATTATGTTGCTCAACATTCTTTTCAGACTCCAACTTGCATCCAGTTGCTGTCTCACAATCCTGGCTTATGCACATCTTTTGTTGGTAATAGATGGAGACTGCCTATTGTTCCTACCACACAAATCTGTGCCCAGCCACCACCTTGCAAATATCAAGTGACAATTTGGTGCAAATGTTAAATGGGCTTGGCCCTAGAAGCCCAACTACCCGAACATTATACCAACACACAAGACCCTTCCTCCCTTGTAGGAAAAATATGCCAATGCAAATATTTACAACAGCTGATTTAGAGTTATACAGTTTCCCTTCAGCCATAAACCAGAACAAATACTTAAAGATTTATTACATCCTTCCCTCCAGGGACTTAAGTAACTGTAGTTAAATAATAGAGCAGTTAAATAACACAGAGTCTCATTATTTTACTTCCAGGATTCCTGAGAGGCATATTGTTTTCCAAAAGGATTAAGGTCTAAAAACTAAACCTCTAAATATGTTCTTTGTCATTCTCAGTGAATAAAAAGGCCATTTGTAAAATTTTCTTGTATTTGCTACAGCATTACGCTCTATGGACTCTTGGGCCAATCTCAAAGTCTTCTAGGCTTACTAATGGGTGATTTGTACATTTTCTTCTATCTTGAAGAAACCTCTTGAAACAAAGTCCTTGTGATAGCTTCCTCTAGTAGTTGTAATAACCTGAAGACAATGGTCATCATTTTTACCACACCCAAATTTAGTGCCTGTATATACATCTGATATATATTGTTACAACTGATATTAGCATTAAATGCTGCAAATGGCACAATATGACTAAAGCTGGTAAACTAGTGTACAGTTTTTCTATCTTACTAAATGGGATTGTGTGAAAATTTGGTCTTGCTTGACCAAAGTCATCATGGGCAATAGCGAACAATACCATGAGCCTATTTAATGATGACCATGGCATATAGGATACTATAATTTTGGATTAAAAGGAATAAATGGTAGAAGATGAGGATAAATTAGCTAATGAAAAAAGGAAGAGAAATAGACCTGTTGTATAGAAATATAAATGTAGGTTTAATTTCTGATTTAAAAAGTACATGAGCTGGCATTATGCAAAATTTTGAGAAATACAACATAGCTTTATGTCAGGGAAGAACTGTGGATGAGATTTTAGCTCTTTAGCAGATCACTGAGAAATATATACCATGTTTCCCCCAGCCTCCGTTTCACTGTCAGTGGCCTTTAGGAAAAGCCTCTGTAACTGAGAAACAAGCTCTGGATAGATGCACACGGCACCCCCGCCACACCTCCATTTTGCCATCAGAGGCCTTCAGGATAGATGTACATGGTGCTCCCCGGTCTCCGTTTCACCATCAGAGGCCAGGGGGCACCACATGCATCTAACTGGAGCTCATTTCTTGGCTGCAGAGGCTTTTCCTGAAGGCCTCTGATGACAAAATGGAGGCCGGGAGTGCAGCACACATCTATCCAGAGCTCGTTTCTTAGCTGCAGAGGCTTTCCTGAAGGCCTTTGACAGCGAAATGAAGGCCGACGCAATGTGCGTGAACGACTGCGAGTGGCCATAGTAGTGAGCTGGCTAGGCGAGGCAGGTGCCAGGGTGTGGGAGGCCTGGCTGCAACTATCGTAAGGTAGGTAGGTGCGCGGTGTGTGGGGCAGCTCCACCCCCCCATCCCTAGGTTGATTTTTACGGGTGCGCCTCGCCCCACCTTGTGCAACCAGGTGTAATGGAGTGGGGGGGGTCTTAACTAGGGCTTATTTTGGGGTAGGGCTTATATTGGGTGCACATGTAAAAATCAAGCTAGGGCTTACATTCAGGATAGGTCTTATTTTTAGGGAAGCACAGTAAATTTGAGAAAGAAGATTTATTTCATATTTGTTTTGAAAGAGCATATGATATAATTAATAGGATTTTGAAGTTGAAAGTTGGTTACTGAATGCAATTAGCATATTATATGATGGAGTAAAATGTGAGAAGAAATGGAGTTGCAAAAGGTTTAACTTTGAACAGGGAGTAAGACAAGGATATGTGACATCCGCTTGATTTTATGTACTTGTGGATAAATGTATATAAAATATTTGAGGGTTGATATCAGAGATATGTTAGCTGAAGGGCATGAATGGCCAAACATGACATGCTGTGGGGTGAAAACCCAAATCATTTGCAAGGAAAGATGATGCAATAAGTACAATTTGAAAATTAATGTATCCCAGACCAATGTAAGCTGTGTTTAAGAAGGAAAGTGGAGTGAATAATTGCAGTCTATATTTAACTGGCAAAAACTTAAAGCAAATACATTAACTTGTACTTTGGCAGAATGTTTACTGAAGATGAGAAGTAGAGAAATTTTAAGATGTGCAAATACTGAGAAAGACAGAGGTAGCATGTGCCTGTTGCAAGAATGAACACTTGTTAAAGGAAGTAAAAATGGCCCTGTGTAATTGTAATTGTACTCTCTTTATTATAAGAAATCAAAAGTTGGTTTGTTAAGAGAAACATAAAAGTAAGTTGAATGCAATGGGAATGTGTGTGGTAAAACAAGGAGAAGGTCAAGAATGAATGAAGGTATAATGAATGTAAATAGAAAGAAAAGTGAGTACAGCAACCACTATAATAATAATAATAATGATAAAGTTGGAAGGGACCTCGGAGGTCATCTAGTCCAACCTACTGCTCAGGCAGGAAACCCTATACCATTTCGGACAAATGGCTGTCCAGTTTCTTCTTAAAAACTTCCAGTGTTGGCGCATTCACCACTTCTGGAGGCAGGTGGTTCCACTGGTTAATTGTTCTAACTGTCAGGAAGTTTCTCCTTAGTTCTAGGTTGCTTCTCTCTTTGGTTAGTTTCCACCCGTTGCTTCTTGTCCTGCCTTCAGGCGCTTTGCAGAATAGCCTGACTCCCTCTTCTTTGTGGCAGCCCCTAAGATATTGGAACACTGCTATCATGTCCCCCCTCGTCCTTCTCTTCGTT
>NW_015386365.1:32337-45598 GCF_001527695.2 Protobothrops mucrosquamatus | reverse complement strand
TAAATGGAATTGACGTGTATCTCAAAGATAGACAAGAAATTTAAAGAACAAGTGCATTGGACCCAGATATATGAAACTATGCACGAGTGTCATGGGAGTAAGGATGCTTTGCAGGAAAAGAAAGTTATGGTGAGATATAACAACATTGTTGTAAATTAGTTTTAGCTGTGTTTATTTAAAGACCAATGGAAAACCATATTGTTGCCATGAAGTCAACAGGACCCAAACTTGATTCCAGAGAATTCTTACTTTTAGATCAGGGACACTAACAGAGGCACCAAAATCAAAATTGTGGGAACTAAATTCTGCTTAGTTTGACTCCAACTAATAATAAAGAATTGCCAATAATTTATCCAATGATGAATTAATTTAAAAGGTCTATCTGTATTCCTGAATGCTCTGCACTTTGGGCTAGAACTAGAGATCCAGTGAAGGCCCTAACTGCATTACAACAGATTTGTATCCTTCTTTAACAGCTATAAAGGAGGTAATTACTGTTCCATGAAAAGAAAAAGAAAAACAAGCAGTACAGGGTGAAGAGGAGGGAGGTCATATTAACAGCCTTCTGACAACAATGTGCTTCAACTGACTCAAACATTCTCTCCCTCACACAAACACATAAGCATACAGACCCAAATGTTGTGTGCTTCACTTTGTTTGAAATATAGCCTAGCATTTATCTTGGCTACATTAACAAGATCTGTTTTACCAATACATTTATATTTATGATGACTAAGGGCAGATTATAGCTGTTAAAGTTGGTCCTCCTGACATGAAAACACGACTTTGTCATTAATACATTCTGTAGTATAAACTGTGATGTCAGGTCAGTGGAAAGGGTGAAAACTTTCCTAAAGTATGTGCACACCACTTTTTTTTTCCAAGCAATTGAGCACTAATGGAATAACAAAAGGTCATAATAACAAACCATTACAGCTTTGGTCTTGGCAACCGGGCCCACAGAAGAATCTGCAAGAAACAGCCATCATTTCTCCAGTGTTATGGCATAAGGATGACAGAAATAGTACACAGATGTGAGTACAGCATGGCGGTAGCTATGTGAGAGCTAAACGATCAATTAGTCTATTGTTTACCAAAAGCTTTCTTAAGTGATGCTAACCAGAGCTCAAAGCAAGAAAGAAGATCCCAGAGACTGTCATAGGAAGCTCTCAGAGCATGTGCTCAGAGGCTAATATGACAGTTTTATTCAATCTAACATTTCAAATGAGCCATCAGTGCAAGACGCAAGAAAGGATGGGATTGAACGATCCTCCAATTTTCTTATCCCGTCTCACAATTGAGTGCATGCAACATCTCAAGTTAAGGAAAGGAAAGGCAACTTCACATATAGTTATTAGACTCGACATTTTGCAGCTAGACCTTAAATGATGCTACAAAATGTTTTTCCTATCTTACAGTTTTCAAACATTTAGTTGCCATTTGATAGGAGTTGGCTGACTTTGGAGGGCCATGAGGTGCACTTCACAGTTTAGGAGGCTAAGGGCTGCAAAACAGTTGGAACCGTGGTGGGAAATGCATGGCTTTCTTTTTAAAAAAAAATAAATGTGTTTTTACATTTTTTAAATAATGAGGTGCTTATTTGAGGATTTAAGCTACAGTTCTCATGTTTCCCAATTCAAAATGATAGGAAAATATGCAGTGGTGGGATTCAGCCAGTTCGCATCACTTCAGCAGAACCGGTAGCCAACTTTTTGTTGCCCAGGCCCAGAATGGACTTCCGGAAGCGGCATCCACACAGGTTGTTCATATATTTGAATCCCACCACTGAAAATATGCTTAATATTTAACTATTATGACTGGAAGGGGAACTGTGAGTATCATGTAATACAACAGCAATAGCACTTAGACTTATATACCGCTTCACAGTGCTTTACAGCCCTCTCTAAGCAGTTCACAGAGTCAGCATATTGCCCCCAACAGTCTGGGTCCTCATTTTACTGACCTCAGTAGGATGGAAGGCTGAGTCAACCTTGAGCCCGGTGGGACTCAAACTGCCAAACTGCTGGCAGCCAGCAGAAGTAGCTTGCAGTACTGCATTCTAACCACTGTGCGATCAGGACTAATGCAGGTTGCCTAGTACAGGGCTTTTCAACCAGTGGTACGGGTACCACCTGTGGTATATTGGCACCTGGCAGGTGGTACACGACCATCCTAGAAAAGTAGCGGGGGAGGGGAATGAGCTGAACCGGTGGCAGCACCGCACAAGCCTGAGCGAGAGATGGCTGGAGCTGCAGGGCTGTCAGGGCTCAGCAGAAGCACCAGGATCAGCACCAGGCTCCAGCTGGAGCTCAGCGCTGATCCTGGTGCTTCTGCTGAGCCCTGAAGAAGTACCAATCAGCTGGAAAGCAGCACTCATTCTGACACTTCTGCTGATCCCAGAAGAAGCGCCAATCAGCTGGAATGTTGCAGCATCTCCAGGGTCTTGTGATTTACATTCAGATGCTTGGCAACTGATTCATATTTATGAAGGTCACAGTGTCCCAGGGTCATGTGAAGTGACCAAAACCTGCTGCAATCACCCAGCAGATGGGAATAAAAACCAAACACCCCCCACCCCACCCCCGCTGCCAATCCTCAACAGAAATGTTCACAACAATGAAAACCTCGGACAGAAGGAAGAGCGCCACCGGGTGGGCAGGCAGCTGTGTTGCTCGGCTGTGGCTTGGGGGGCACTTTTTCAGTGCCATTGTAACTTCGAACAGTCACTAAGCGAACTGTTATAAGTCGAGGACTACCTGTATTTTATCAAGTTTTTGACACCTTGCTAGGCAACTGGTGGTACTCGGATGTTGCCATATCCTAAAAGTGGTACAATGGCTGAAAAGGTTGAAAAGCCCTGGCCTAGTACTTCACTAAGATACATATTGGGGGTGCAGCTGTTTCATCTCTTTTGCTTGTGAATCTCTCTTGTCCTTCTCACTTCTGAGGACTTAGCAACATAGATTCCAGCAGCAACATGGACTTCAAGGAAATGCTACACTTAGAGCACAATCTGATGTCATTCTGAGGTTTCTTTTATATTGTGTTTCAGAAATAATGTGAAATTTACTTCTGGGAAGGCGGTTCTTACTCCTAGAAGAAGGAGTATTCATACTGGACCTCATGTTCTAATGGATAAACTACATTTCCTCAGTGATACTGATTTCAGAATATAATCTGTTTAAATATATTCATATATAAACATAAGCTATCAAAATATACAGTGTATTTCTGAATGGATCAAGAAATGACTTCTAGCCTTTGACACAGTAAATTAGTTAGTCCTACAGGAATTTTGTAGCCTTTTCCAATTACTTTCAGCTGTCTTGAAAATCAACTTTGCATTTTCATATTGTACTAAGAAATTAGTACTAAGAAATTAACTTGCAAAAATTAAAGCAAAGAAGCCAAATCATGTTCTGAAATAATTTATACAGAATCTATATGTTAACATTTCTCCAATCAACCGAGCACTTTACAATACTGTAAATTCACATGACTCTTTCATGCACACTTTAAAAAAATAATCATCCCCAGCTAAATATTCTGCCCTCTCTATTGTAATATTCTAATACTTTATGCACAGGGTTTTAGATTTTTAAACATTCTAATCTTATCAACTCCAAAAAGTTTTTAAAAAATGGAGACTATTTTGTAAATGTACTTCAGAAACAGATCATACATGCCACAATTGCAGTGAACAAAGGGTGCTTATTATTGAAAATATTAGAAAAAAAACTAAGATATCTACATATATAAACATATGAAAACACTTATGCATTCATACAGACAGATGCATACTGCTATTCTTCCCAAAGGATTATAAATCAGGAATGATAAACATTTATTTTTGAATACTTATTTCAAATTTTGGCAACTCCAGTTAAAAAGATTGGGTCTGGAACGATATACAGTATGTGTGAGAAATAGTATCAGACAACATAAACTTAAGGACTGGGTTCTTCCCAACACTCAACAATAATATAGTTATATGTGTTAAGTGATCCCAATCATTATGGCTTGACAAATGTGGCTTGTGGCCTAGTAAATGAACCCAACTGTAGTTCATTCAATAATCCATAGTTAAGCAAGCTATGGCTTAACAAATATGAACCACATCATAATCTCAACCAGCTCAATATTGCTTTAGATATCAAAGGAAAATAATTTGAGTTTCACAGATTTCAATTTAGTTCTACATTGGTCCAAACAGATTAGACCTAGTAAATATAATTGAGACTAAGAAACTTACAGACATACAAGGAGAAAGCAGTGTGTTGATTCTAATATTTCATCTAATCTGTTTATCCATAGTTTGTTTAAGTACAGTTTTAGGGTTTCCTGCCTGAGCAGGGGGTTGGACTAGATGACCTCCAAGGTCCCTTCCAACTTTATTATTATTATTATTATTATTATTATTATTATTATTATTATTATTATTATTATTATTATTATATCTGCCTGCATTTACAAATATACTAAGCCATATACTAAGGTTTATACTGTACATCACAATGGCTAGATTCATACAACATGCTAAGCTAAAATCAAACTCGTCTCATTTGACTCTCCTGGGTGGCTAGAATTAGAGCAGAAAGCATTAAAAATGCTCTTAAATTATCTTGGCTACACTTAAAATTTATTTTCGTGACAGCAGCACTGTTGTCAAATAAGTGATGAGGTTGTAGGGGTAGGAATATTTTTTGCTATTTGGACATCTTGAGATAGAGTGGTAGAAGAATTATTTTCTTTTGACCATTTACCCAGCTGAGATTTAGTATCCTGTCGTGCTAAACTCTTCCCACCCAGGCATGGAAAGCACTCTGCCAGAAGAGCTATTGGGATGATTATGGAAGACCTTTGTCCACTCAAATTTATGGTGCCCCCCCTGAAAAGTTTATACTTAGTTATATTTATTATGGCTTAAAGGCTCTGTAAAAACCTGGACATTGACTCTGTTCTGCTAAGATCCCCAGACTTTATTACACAAAATGAGGATGAATGCTCTGATGTTAGAGAACAGATGACAGGAAGGGAGCTTGCGAGATCCTCTGTGTTATCATCAGACTTGTCAAGCAACCAAAGAGTTATTAGTAGCTTAACAGGATTTTAAAACTGTTGATTAAGTAAGTAATAAAACTAAATAGATCTGTATATTACCAAAACTCTGATACCACTACCTTCTTGAGTTGGTGAAAAGAAGAGTAAATTAACTTGCAGTGGAATAAACAAAGCTACCACTTGCTGTTACAACTATTATATTGAATATATTCTTTTACATTGCTTATTAGAGAAATCCACCAGAAGAAACATGGATCTTAAAACATACGCAAATGTTTACAGAATTTATTGATAAGACATGCTGATTCTTAAGCCCTACTGTAGAGAAATATGGAAATGTAGTGAATTAATGCATACTTATTAATACATAGTTATTTTTAATCAGAGATGGAACATGTTTACTTTCCTGTTATTATGCTGAAAAGGGCTATTGATATTCCACTCAGCTAAGAATGCTGTTCATCACTTGGCAATGTTGTAAGAAATAAATGTAAATCCAGCAAAAGCCATATCGAGCATAACAGCAGCCCTTGAACTTTACTGTGAGACAAACCTACAAACCTTGAACTTTACTGTGAGACAAAGCTTGGATATCCATAATCTGAGCAAGAATTTGCTTAGATTACAAGCAAACATTTTGTTGTTGTTGTTGATATGGTCCTTCAAGTTAATCCTGATGCCTGGATTATTACAGGAACAAGTCCATGTTGTTTTCTTGCCAATCTTTTTCTGAAAATTGCCACTGCTTTCCCAGGGTGAAAGAATGAGCAATTGACTCAAAGTCACCCAGTTCATGCTTAAAACAGGATTAAAACTCATGGACTCCTGACTTCTAATCCAGCACCTTTCAACCATCACAGGTAGTCCTCCCTTAGCAACCACAGTTGGCACTGGCAACTTCATCATTAGGTACAAAGCTTGCTAAGCATAAAATCGTATGACCACAATGGACTTATGTCACTTCATTCAATCATTTAGCAAGTCACTGTGATTAAGCAAGACATCACATGACCACAACTTGCAATTTGACTTCGACATTCTGCATTAACTCTGCGTAAGCCAGTTGGGAAGCATGAAAATGATGATCACATGACCATGGGATGCGGCAATCATCATAAATGAGAAGATTGGTCACAAAGCTGGGGGGGGGGAAATCCTTTGTTATAACTTTGAATGGTGCTAAACAAGGCAATTGGTAAACTAGGACTATCTATGCACCAAATTAGCTCTTCTAAAAAAGATGGACAGATGGCAAAACAATCCCAGTGATCCCTAGATAGCAACAAAGTATTACAGCAGAGGTCCCCAACCTTTTGAGCACCAGGGACTGGTTCCATGGAGAGAGGTTTTTCTGCGGACTGGAGGGGGTGTGGTTACATGTACTGCCTGCATCCTGCAGATGGGGCTTTGCTTGTTTGCGTGGACCGGTTTCTGGCATGCCGCAGCCTGGTGCCAGTCCATGGACCAGGGGTTGGGGACCCCTGTATTACAGTATAGCTTTCTATATCTCTTTATTGCCATCTAGTGATTGTCCAATATGCCTGTGCTTTCTAATACTTTTGATTCCATCCCATAACATGTCAATTAACCTCACCCCCAGATAACGCATCTCCAAACACTCAGATGTTTCATACCTTGAAGACATACTAGTGTGTTGCTGCCAGCTTAACATAAGAAAGGCATACTTTAAAGCTTATATCCCTCCCTTCTAGTAGCTTCCCAGTTTTGACACAACAAATTCTCTCCCAACCTTCTTTATTTGGATTCAGTTTCTTGAGTTTTTTTCAGATCTGCCCACAACACCTATGCCCAATTTTCAAAATTAGCTTCTCTTACAAGTTCTAAAAGATAGAGAAGATAGCAAGGCCCCACTTTTTAGTTGGAGAACATTGGCCATATAAGTACTATTTCTTTTAACAACATTCGAAAATAACTAGATTGCTGCTATTCTATTTCAGAAAATCAAATGACATTTTTGCACTTTTCTGGTTAGACAAGAACTCTGAATTGTATGTTTATATATATTCAAGATGGACAGTATTTAATATTCATTTCTTCTGTATATGTAGGGGTGTGGGTCTATACATATGTTGTATATAGTATGCTTAAGTGTGTGTCATGTATGTGTTTCACTTTGACAGCGGGCAACTAAATTTCATTTTTGATGTGTGCCGTTGTGCCCACAGTAAAAAATGACCATAAAGGTTATCTCATCTCATCTCATCTCATCTCATCTTAATCTTAATCTTAATCTTATCTTTTTTTAAGATGCAGCACTCCTGCTTGTACTCAGTGCAAAGTTCAGAAAATAATAAGGTGTGTGTTTTTTATTTGTCAGTTTCTTTACATTTGTCAGTTTCTATCATGTTCCAGCTCTCTCTTTCAAACAAGGGACTTGTTTTCTGAGCAGCTAGTCAACTTAAGCTTGACAGGATCCAGCTAAGTTGCATAATCATGGCAAGTCTGCTTCCCTCCATTCTTAATTATTTCTGCCCTAGTTTCTTCCCATGTGATTTCTTTGCCACATTATTGACACTTGGGAGATATCCAAATGAAACATGGGAGGAAGGGCAGACCAACCAGCCTTTGCCATTCCTGCTGCAGAGCTTGGCTGACTGGTGTTTTCCCCCTTGCTGATGACATGCAGAAAAGGTATGACAACAAAGCCAGAAGAGAAAACAAATCACTTTATCTATAAGGAATAGTACACTTACAATTCAGGACAATGCAGTGACTTGCAGCAGATACAATAGAGAAAGCAAAAAGATTGGCACTGGGACAGTCAAGTTAGAGTGCCAGAATGGTTCCATAACTGACTCAAGGATGGGCAGATAACCACTGAACTGTGTACTGAGGAAAGACTCTGAGTATCTATGTAAATGAAACTATACATCAACATTATTGATTTGATAGAAAGTACAGTAAGCCGTTCAAGGTTATACAAGAACCATACAGCTTTTGCCATCTATCTGGGTTTCTTTGAATATACATCCAGTCTTCCTAGTCCTCCAGAGATAAATATCTCTACAGTTAAAATATATTAAATGGATTAAGTGAACTTTTGTAGTGCTGAATTTTACTCATTTCACCATCTACAATAGCTCCAGGTAGTTCTGCATAGGAGTCAAACCACAAATGTTAGGTAGGCCTAGATCAGAGGTCCCCAAACTCTTCGGTTCATAGACCCCTTCATGAAGTTTCAAATTATTCTTTGACCCGCAAACATTTCTTACATGAAAATAATTTAATAAATATTTCTTTAACTAATAGTACTATGAATAACAATGATGACAATGAATAGCTACACCAACCCTTGGTGGACAGTACTGACCACTTTGGAAAATCCTGTCCTAAATTAATCTAGTTATACCACAAGCACGGACAATGCAACAACTCTGGAACAAATGCCATCCTAAACTAGTATTCTGCCACTTCCAAAAAATAAGACTCCTTCCTGATTTTATCTGTATGGTATAGATACTTTCTGGGAAAACATTAGCATTCTAGCTGCCCACTTACTGTGTCCAAACCCTCAACCAAATAAGGTCCAATCTACAAAGGGTACCACTTCACTTTGCAGGCAAATTTTGTCCTGCTGTAAAGGAGTAACCAAGTTGCATAACTAAACAAAACCATGTCTAGCAATTCTCAAAGAATGCCTAGCTATTGATTAGGCACTGCAGAAACTCCAGCCACAATTGTGGAAACCCTATACTTTTAAGTAAGCATGCAAAGAACTGCAGTCTTAGTTTCTGACGCAGTGTCACATAGTGCAGGGCTTTTCAACCAGTGGTACGGGTACCATCTGTGGTACATTGGCACCTGGCAGGTGGTACACGACCATCCTAGAAAAGTGGTAGCGGGGGAGGGGAATGAGCTGAACCGGTGGCAGCAACGCACAAACCTGAGCGAGAGATGGCTGGAGCTGCAGGGCTGTCAGGGCTCAGCGGAAGCGCCAGGATCAGCGCCAGGTTCAAGCTGGAGCTCGGCGCTGATCCTGGTGCTTCTGCTGAGCCCTGAAGAAGCACCAATCAGCTGGAAAGCAGCACTGATCCTGGCACTTCTGCTGAGTCCAGAAGAAGCACCAATCAGCTGGAATGTTGCAGCATCTCCAGGGTCTTGTGATTTACATTCAGATGCTTGGCAACTGATTCATATTTATGACAGTCACAGTGTCCCAGGGTCATGTGAAATGACCAAAACCTGCTGCAACCACCCAGCAGACGGGGGGGGGGAAATAAAAACCAAACACCCCCCACCCCACCCCCGCTGCCAATCCTCAACAGAAATGCTCAGAACAATGAAAACCTCGGACAGGAGGAAGAGCGCCGCTGGGCGGGCAGGCCGGTGTCTGTGGCTTGGGGGGCACTTTTTTCAGTGCCAATGTAACTTCGAACAAGTCACTAAGCGAACTGTTGTAAGTCGAGGACTACCTGTACTTCATCACTTTTTTCCTTTTTTTTGTTTGATCATCAAGTTTTTGACACCTTGCTAGGTGACTGGGGGTACTCGGATATTGCCATATCCTAAAAGTGGTACAATGGGTGAAAAGGTTGAAAAGCCCTGACATAGAGTTACACTATTTTTGGCACAGAACTGGTTAAAAATGTGCCAATTTACCTTTTTAGAATTTCCAATGGTTCCTTTCTATCTAGAGTCAATAGTATTTGGGTCAATGCTTGTCAACATGTACCTGAAGTTGTAGAAAAATATTCTGCAGGAAATATGATCAACCACAGGAGCATCTGGAAGAGGGGGTGTTTATAAAAAGTCAAGAGGACATCTTTAACACACAAAGCCCTGCATAACACATGAAAACCAGGTGTGTGGCTTTAATTGCACTTCCACAGAGGCCCCTGAACAAGTAAGGAGTGGTTATTCTCCTTTCTGGCCCAAATTTACCTGCCAGTTGCCACCTCTTATTTTAAAACCACAAATTACAATCTTGTGCCAGGCATCCTAAAAAGAGGAGGACGAGGAACAATTTAGGCAGATTTGCCTAACAATTGCTCATGATACGGACATATAGATCACCAGAAGTCTCTATACTTGCACAATAACGTAATATTTGTAAATGGTTTTCTCTCATTCGTAAAGACTGGCAACAATTAAGATATCGAGGTGTACCATGTTTCACATGGTTATGGACTACAACTCAAAAACAATTTAACAAAATGCATCAGCACCTCCCATCTTCCTTCCCAACCCGCCCCCATCCCAGTGCTCCTGTTCTTGATTATATTTCTATTAATTCACTTCTATTCCATTTCTATTAATTGAGAAAATCTCAATGTACCAACCCGATGCTTATTAACACATTTCACCACAAGGTGGCAATATTACCACTCTGTATAAATGAAATCTACCTGCATTGTCAATACGTTTCTAAAAAATGAAAAATTGAATTTTCCATAATTTAATAAGTCATAAATTAAATATGTTTCCATATCTGCATCAAAGAAAGTCAGAAGTCATTTTTTCTATTGTTCTTTTTCTGTGAAGGATAATGTTCATTTCTAAAGGCTTTTGTACTAGCTGCTGGAAATCTGCCCTAGTTCTGTGATTGCTGTATTCTCACCAGAACTGTCCTTACAGATCCATTTAGCAGGAAGTGAAGACATCTTTCTCAATTCCAGCACCAAAGGCAGCTCCCACAATTGATGCTGCAATGTTTGAGTTAGATGCATTTCATCCCTGATGATGTTTCCAGCACTGGTGGCTTTAGGGAAGCATGCAGGACCAACTCTGAGGGCCTCACATTTTGGGAGATAGCAAAATCTTGTACATTTCTTAATGGACAAAGGTTTAACAAACATGAGCCTGAGTTACCTACAGTAAAATTGCTTAGACTGTATTTACTGCATCACTTTTGAAATACAAAATATCTTTATACATGAAGCATTGCTTAAAAGTTTTATAAATGTGAAAATCCCCATGGTCATATTTTTTTATCAGTTAGTACGGTAGTTAATTTACAGGAATTAACTAGTTAATTTTTTATTTTTCTGTGTCTAGCTTTAGTTTTTTTTTAATCTTCCTGGGACAAAATATACTGTACCTTTAAAAAATGAAATCCAATAAAGCTTGATCTATATAGCACTTTTTGTAATATTCCCATATGATAGCCTTTACAGCTATAAATTTAATCATGGGCACATAGAAGTACAGTGGATATATAAAGTCTACACACACCTGTTAAAATACCAGGTTTTTGAGATTTAAAAAAAATCAGACATAAATCATTTCAGATTTATGGAAATTCCTCCAGTAAAGAATTTATTTTTCAAATTTATAGGTGCTGATAATTCTAGGTAGCTCAACATCTGTACAATTGTTTTTACAAATGGTCAGTCATTTGTAAATTTAGCAATAAGTGAGCCAAGCATGATGAAGAGGATTTTCACTTGTCTTGGCTATACAGTACAGTAAAATGCCACATACTTTCATTATATCTTTATATTTAACCTTTTCAGGAATTAAGTAAACCCAAGCATATCCCAGAAATAGGTATACATCCGTTTCATCCATGTTTCTAAAAACAGCACTGTATTCTAATATGGAAAGTTTTACTTTCATTATCACAATATTCTGCAATCAGCAAGACATGGCCTCACCCTTATTGCATTAAGAATACTGATTGAAAAAGATTCTAACTGTTATTTGTTATTCATCCAGTTTTCCCTTTATTCAAACTTGAAGCAATAAAGGGACATAACTGTATGTTTCAGCTGTGATGTTGATGTGATGATGTATATTCTCAGTCATGACAGTGATGAATTACTATCAAGCTGGTGATGACTCTTAGTGACCACATGCAACTGCCTACAATAAGTATCCAATTTACAAGGAAGAAAAAAATATCTTAAAAAATGAGTAGAGAATCCATATACAGAGAAATTACACTCCAGTGCACAGGTGCCTCCCATCAAGAGATTATCTTGTACACAGGATCCCCAACTTCAAGTATTCCCATTTCCTCAATTCCATATAGCCATCCAAAAGGAGGATTAGACTTGTAGATATGTTCTTCAGAAGGATCACACTTGCGATAACTGAAAATAAATTAAATGGAAAAACAGAATTAGAAATTATTTTGGAATAAAATAGATGCTATACATTCCAGGATATAAATGAATAGTGAACGTCAATTTTGCAGCAATGAGATAATGGATATTTATCAATAGTGATTATGATAGAACAATCATCTATTAGAATGGAATGTTTTCATGTAACCTATTCTATAGGTTTACATGAAACAATGTCACAGCCATATAATATGGAATTAAGTTAGAGACATGCACAGAGCAAGAGAGAGAGCAACCTGAAGCAGTCACTTAATTTCTCTGAGGTAAAACTGGATTTACAATTTTGCATAAATTATTAGAAATATTGAAGCTTTAACTGCTCAGCTATTTCAGAATTATAAATCTAATAGATGCAGAAGCCCTGCTTCAAAATCAGAAAGAGAAGAAGACATGGAACTAGTAAAAGGAACTGAAGAAAAAAAAAATAAGTGGTTTCAGTTAATAGAAGAAAGTATTTCAAATTATAGTAAATGGGGAATTGCTTTGAAAAAACTAATTTAATCAATTTATAAAAAACTGGATCTTGACAAATTAACTGATTTAGATGTATACCATGTGAATCTGTCTGCCTAACATTGTATGTATGAGCTATAAAAGATTTATTGGAAAGAGCTTAAAGTGCTAAGGTATTTGAAGATGTTAAAACAATAAGAATGTTCCTTATCATATATGTGGTGCTGACTTCTGTTTGTACAGTGCTGGGCTGCATTAACAGAGGGATAGAATCAAGATCACGTGAAGTATTAATACCACTTTACAATGCCTTAGTAAGGCCACACTTGGAATACTGCATCCAGTTTTGGTCACCACAATGTAAAAAAGATGTTGAGACTCTAGAAAGAGTACAGAGAAGAGCAACAAAGATGATTAGGGGACTGGAGGCTAAAGCATATAAGGAAAGGCTGCTGGAATTGGGTATGTCTAGTTTAACGAAGAGAAGGACGAGGGGGGACATGATAGCAGTGTTCCAATATCTCAGGGGCTGCCACAAAGAAGAGGGAGTCAAGCTATTTTCCAAGGCGCCTGAAGGCAGGACAAGAAGCAACGGATGGAAACTAATCAAGGAGAGAAGCAACCTAGAACTAAGGAGAAACTTCCTGACAGTTAGAACAATT